>NW_018165247.1:84376-102399 GCF_001263595.1 Phalaenopsis equestris | reverse complement strand
GGTTCTAAGCAAGTAACCAAATCGAACCCCTGAAACATGCTCTTAAGGTAAACATCTCAAAATACATGAAAGTGGATTAAACTAGCATGTTGTACTGGAAGAGTACCTTCTTAATGCAAATGTAAAGCACTTCAACACAAGAAGCCACCTCAAGGAGATGCCCTCACAGAAATCTCCTCCTTGAACTCCTCTCACAGCCAAAATCTCTACTCCTCTCTTCTTTTTTTTTTTTTGCAAACTTTTTCAACAAACCCCAAAACCCTAAAAGAAACTATGTTTATATCCAGAGAAGGGAGGGGAAGAGAAAGAAGATCACCCCATCCACCACGGTACTCGAATCGGGCCAAAGAAGAAAAAGACGCATTCCCTGCTCACAGAAGGCGAAGCAACCGAAACATCTAGGACCAAGCGGCGAGCCTAGTGGCAGCGAGGAAAGTATCGGGAAGAAGAGAGAGTTTGTCATTCAAGTGTACCAAAAAGCAAACTTCCCAGAGTCAAACTATCAAGAAAAGGAAAAAACCACAGCCCGGGGAGATTGGCACGGCTTCGGGAAGGAGAGGGCTTCGGGAAGAAGAGCCGCGGGCAGAAAGTGTCGGGCAAGGACAAATGAGAAGTCAACTCTCTCTCGCGTGGAGTAGGACGAGCTCGGTTGGCTCGAGACCGATAAAGGGAAAGGTCAGGCACGCGAACGGGAGAGGGAAGGGAGGCAGAGCTCGGGTGTGAGTTTAGGGATTTAGGGCTTAAAGAGGAAAGGAAAGATTTGGTTTATATAAATTAATATATATATATATATACACTAATTCATATGCGATTTACTCACGCGCGGCGTCGTAACAAAATGAGTGTCCTCCCTAGTCAAAATCGACATTCCGGTCTCGCTGACGCAGTCCGTTTTGTTATCCGGGGTCGCTCGGACGACGTCGTCGACAATCGGGCCAAAAACACGTCAAAATTCAAATTTCACAAAATTTCGACCCGTGATCGATCATTTCAAAAGGTTTACTCGAGTCTTCGACAAGTAACAGTGCAAGCGATGTGAATTGTGGCGATTGGGCGTGTCGATTCTCCGAATTGCAAGATTCGTGCACGCGGGAGTGCGAATTGTGCAGAAGGCCACATTAAGGCTCAAAAGATCCTATAGGAATTCCTTTTGGGTTTTCTCATGTTGGTTTCACCCTTCTAAGTGCTAGAAGTCGATACCACAGACGCGAAACTCCAAAAGGGTACAGAAGTGGGTTGAATTTCTAAAACGAGGCGGGTCTCATTTCTAAGGTTCTAAGATAGTCAAAGCGAGAACCCTAAGGCTAGATCCTAAATCCTAAGAGGAAGACTAGACCTCACTAAAAATGAGGTCAACATCACCAAAGTCCAAAGAGCTGCTCAACGATTATGATTAAGAAACTTAACAAGCAAAGACAAATGATTGCAAGTCCGAGTCTGAGTATCTACTTAGACAGCACAAGTCCTATACTTTATATTTTCTTACATGTATATCTTATTCAGTGATAATTTCTATATTGCTTTAGATCCCAGATCTTAACCTATAAATAGAGAAAATTGGGAAGAACCAAGAGTTCAGCATTTGTTCTGTATGGTTCACACTTGAGCATTATAGTGGATTTTCCCCTCTTAAGTTTTTTTGACATACTTTTCTCTACCAGTTTCTCTTTTCCCCTGAGTAAGTAAGGTTCTATTATAACACACGAACAAAATAAGATCCAACATATTTGTTGCTATTTTAAAGCTAGAAATCAATATTATTTAGATGTTGGTGTTAATAATATGTTACTATTAATAGATGAATGTTAGCTATCTACTAAATATTATCTCTATTTTAATGTTAATGATTTAAATATGTTAGCATTTTCAATATTTTAATAAGCAAATACTGAGAAGTCCAAACATTGCAAGATGACAGCCATTTCTAACACACATCTAGACGTCAATGAATTAGGGCATAACAATCATTTATATAGCAGTTAGTTAGATATGTTGGTAAAACCAAACGGTTGGCATGTCTAAATAATAAGAGTTAACAATGCAATGTCAGTCAACCAAACATGCTTTGAATAATTTGAGGAAAATTTTAAGCCATTCAGCTTAATATTGTTTGTAAAGTTGAATAAAAAATGGTTGAAAAAAAAAATCTTTCAATTTAAAAAACAAAATAGAGTAAATAAACTAGAATCATTCACCCCATCCACCATTTCTTTCATAATCAGATGCCAAAGCAGGATTTCTTATCCATAGATGAACTATACAGTAAGTATATTCCTGATCTCCATTAAGCGCAAGTATGTAAAAGCTGAAATAATCAGCATACACAACAGCAACCTGCAAAGCACAACTAATCTTCAAAACTTGATGAAGCTAATAATCTCAATAATCAGAATTAGGTACATTGGAAGGTACAAAAACATTGCTTTATAATGAATTAACAATAAAGTAAAAAATTCACCATCCCAGACTGCTGTAGATAAGACAGAAACTGTGCCCACTCTCTCATTTGATGACAGTTTTGAGGATCTGGAAACAATTGAAATTGGGCCAAAATATTCCATTGGAAAACAGAACGAGGTTTAAATTTGACAATTGTCCAGGTGGAAGGGCTGTAATTTAAAATAAAATATTACAAAACACAACTAAGGCCACCAATTCATTAATAAAAAGACATCAAAAACAAATCTAATATGGTACAAAGTAAGAAAAAATTGAAAGCACGAAAATCAGTATTAGAGAGAAGGGAGTTTTGACCAATCATAATCCGACGACAAGTATGGTTAAAACCAAATAGTTATTAAAAAAGTTCGAAAAAGAAAAAGCAAAAGCTTGATTTTGATTTTATGAACTTGGCCTAAGTTAGCTTATATAGTCAGTATGGTTCGCGGATTTAAGACGAGTATGATTCGCAGGTTCAAGATGAACCCTAGGAAAGAACATTAGTAAATTCTTAAATGGGTTGACAAAATACATCAAAGGAACTATTCATGTTGGCCTATGTTTTGGAAATACTTAAGGCCGGAAAGAAGTAATGAAGGGTCGAGCAGATTTAAATTTTTTTATATACTCAAAAAACTCCAACTAGTTTTGTTTTATATTGCATGGCGGTTATGGTAGCTGGAAAGCTAGTTTGCAATTTTTTCTAACCTTATCAACCACCGAAGCAGAATATATACGCATTACAAAAGCCGATAGGGAAGCTTTGTAGAAAAACGTTGTGATGTGTAATGACAGTCATTGTGATATATATTAAGAGGTAACACTCTTGTAATAAATCTAAAAATGTTGATGTGATCTTACATTTTATCAGAGATGCGGTTTTGACAGAAGTATTAAATTTTGACATTACTGGAACAGAAGAAAAAGCAGCTACTATGATAAGTAATAATGTTTTTAGCAATAAATTTACACCTTCTCTAAACTTGATCGGATTTGAAAACATGGAGAAAGTGCTTCAGGATGAAGATTTGTAGTTCAATGTTAATTTTGAAGCAAGGTGAAGTGTTTGTTTGTTTCGAGATTAACAAAACTGTTCAGCCAAACCCTCTCAGCTTTGGTTACTTACTGTTATTAAGTTTATGACTTGTAAGTAACATCCTAGCAATGCACTATAAATGGTTGGGATGATTAGTTTTCTGCAGTGTAAAAAATGACAACAGTTTTCGTTAGCAGCAGCAGTTCTTTTTTTTATCACAGGTGCTTCTTAGCAAGACTCATCGTTCGCAAGCAGCTTGTAATCGGCTCGATAAGTAGCTCGTATTCGATAAGTTCGTTAAGCTAATGAACCAAAAAAGTATATTTTTTTTTTTGGCTTGATTTATAAATGAGCCCAACAAGAATTGTGTTCGGCTCGTTTTGGTTCGAATTAATTAAATAATAAATAAATAATATAAAAGTTAAAACAATGATACCTTTGATATGATATTTCAAGATTTGAATTATATAAATTTAAAAAAAAATTAGATGTTAGTTGTGTAAGTACAAAAGAAGTGAGTGGTATGTATGTAAATGTCCCTTTAATTTTTATAAAAAATTGGATGTTATATATGTAATTACATAAGAATTGGGTGTTATGTATGTAAATGTCCCTTCAATGTAAGAAAAAGAAAAATTAGATGCTAGGTAGGTATTTTTCGTTCCTTATGTTTTAAAATAAAAATTAATATATGAAATTTTAATTCGAACTGAAGTTAGAGCTAAACACGAGTTTAATTTGAACAAATATGTTTGTATCGAGTCAAACACAAACAGACTATTCATGAGTTATTTTGAACACGAGTCGAACAACAACAACAACAAGTCTTGATTCTACTAAGTGGCGTCGGCTACATGAATCCTTTATCTCCATTGTATCCTCTTACTAAGTGTCATATTTTTATTTAATTCTAGCAAATTAATATTATTTTTTATACAACATGGCCAAGCTTTTTTTAGGTCTACCTCTATTTTTCTTAATATAAGTCGAATCTAAAACATCAACTCTATCATCACATGATTAGCGTTTAATGTGACCGAACCATCTAAGACTTTCTCTAATGTTGTCTGCCACATGAGCCGAACACTAACAAGATAAAAATTGAATGAGCCAAACACAAAGAAACTTCGGGCTCACTCAAGCTCAGCCATTTACACCCCTATTCTTGTGTAAAGATTAAAGAAATTTGTATTTGTAATTTTCTCAATGAAAGCTTCTTGAGATCACAATTTAACAACGATTCTCGTTTGTGATTTCTCTGTTCTTCCAGCGTGAGTGAAAACATATATATATATCTTTCTCTAACAACTAATAGAGAAGATTGAGGACAACCATACATTTCTAATGAAAGATCATTGGAGCATCTGGTGCGGCAAATAGGCTTGTTGTCTTTCATCAGCATCACACGAGGAGGCCGGGGGGCTAGAAAAATAAGGCAAAAGTTTAACATAGAATTGAACCTTCCATCAAGTTTAAAGCCAAAACATTAAACAGTCATCCATACCCTCCGTCGTTGGTCGCATTTTAAGAAGACCGTGGAAACTCTTCAAGCTTTGCCTTCAGCGATACTGAACGTTAAGATACTACCCAAAGGAACTGAAATCAACAAGAAAACCAAAATAAACCAAGGGAAGCAACAAAGATCGAATCAAACGAGAAAGGCAATCACCAGACCTGGTGATAGTTGGAGTGATAGCGGACGAGTTGGGGAGTGGAGCGACGTGCATTAAAAAGACCTCCGAAGGAGAAAATGTCCTTGCCTGCTATTTAAATGACGCGAGAAATTTTCAGAAAACAAAAAAGAGGCGAGCCACCGACAGACCCCACAGTAGACGGAAGTTGACAGCTCCAGGGCTAGTGTTGGAGTTGCGAGTACAGCAAAAGAGATGACGCGAGAAATTTTCGGAAAAAAAAAAAAGAGGCGAGCCACCGACTGACCCACGGTAGACGAAAGTTGACAGCTCCAGGGCTAGGTCTGGAATTGCGAGTAAAGCACAGGAGAGAACATGATGACTTGGGCAGACTAGGCGGCTCGATGCTGGGTGGGCTTTATCAATTCCATAAATAGATTCCACCAGTGGGCTCCTCTCTTTCACTTCGTGCCAGTTTGGGTCAGCTTATAAGATGCGGCGATATTGTGAAAACTTTATCTTTCCATTTGAATATCGCCATCGGTCTAAATTTTTAGTGTCGCGACATTTTATTATTGCATTTTTCTTCATGGTTTCGCAAGCAGGACTCCCCCGCATCCCTCGTATGAATTTTGTGATCACTGTGTTGCATCTTCGCATATCTCACTCGCCCTCGCCTCTGGAGAATCGCAGATCTCCTCTGGTCCTTTGCCTCGCCTCGCTCCCTTGCCCTCGCCCTTGGAGAATTGCAAATCTCCTATGCTCCTTCGCCTCGCCTCGCTCCCACACCCTCACCCTTGGAGAATCGGCCTTTTTAGGAGAATCGTAGATCTCCCTCGCCTCGCCTGGCAGATCTCCCTCGCCTCGCTGATCCTTCTCTTCTTCGCTGAGATCGGCTCAAGGTATACCCGATATCCCTCTCCTTCCTTCCCACGAGCCCTAGCATTTCAATTTTCCTTTCTAATTCATAAGGTATGCATTTTTTGTTGGTTTTTTTGGGAGGTGGAGATGCAAGCAATATATATATATATATTTTTTATATGCATTTTTTGTTGGTTTTTTTGGGAGGTGGAGAATATATATATATATTTTTTTTTAACTTTTGGTGTGATACATGAATGAATGGTTTTTGGGTATATCCTAGCTTAGATCTGTGGCTTGCGGGTTACTCCGATTTTTTTGCATCTTTATTTTGGATGTGTAGTTCCAAGTCATTTGTGCTCTTCTAAAAGATTGTGATAAAATTATTTTTGTTACTGTCATCATCAAGGGAGTTTTTATACTTTGATGCAACATTATTTGATATATCTTTTTGTAATAAGCCCGCAAAGCGGGAGCACAAAATTGTTCTTACCAAAAAAGTTTTTACTTATGCAAATAGATATTCCAAACCAATGATGAGCAATGATACTTTTAAAGTTGGGTATAAACATTCCACTAATTCAAGACAAAAAGCAAAGGTTCAGCAAAGAAGAGTTACTTCATATCACTATGTTCATTTTCTAGTTCTTCAAATAAGAGTTACTTTTGTCCCATGTGAAATGAAGCAGAACAAATATGGTCATCAGAATTCTCTTCTATAATAAGTTATAGAAAAATGTCCATTTAGTTTTGACATGTTCTAAATATTATATATATTTATATCTTAATGTAGTAATAGGAAAGTATAGTAATCCCTATGTCTGTAAAAAATTATGACTTTTTTTAAAGATGATTAAAAAAAATTCAGTAAAATTTGATAATCTCTCTCTCTCCCCCTTCTTATGTCTATTAGTTTGCCCTTGCCTTTGAAAAGGAGCCAAGTGTAAAAGTTTTTGATAATGCCTTTATATAATTCAATGCAAAAATTTATAGAAAATGCAATTCTCTAGATTTTATATGGATGTAGTTCAAAGGGAAATAAATTCTAATATTATTGCCTCATTTGATAATGTGTTAGAGTTATTTTATTTTTTAAAAAAATTGACAAATAATAATTTCTAATTTGCCAAAAAAACATACGAAAGAGAGTGTTATACTAATATGCAATTTTTTTTTCATCATGTTTATAAATTTTTTGTATGCTGAGAAATTTGCATCATGTTTATAAATTTTGTGTTGACTTACAATATTTACTTGGTACTTATAAATTTTTTGTTAACTTGCAAAATTTAAGTTGTGTATTTTGCCAACATGTCTAAGGCGAATGAAGGGGTCAGTCTACTATGTGGGATAAAGAAGTAACAAATATTTTTTGCGATCTATGTATTAAAGAAATAGAACTGAGAAATAGACCAACCACGTATTTTAATAAGAAAGATTGGTAAAATATTGCGAAGAGGTTTAAGGAATTGATTGGCAGGGATTACGACATGTTAAAATTCAAAAACAAATGAGACCAATTGAATAAGAAATGAAAAAGTTGGAAGAGCTTAAGTGTGGATGTACTCGTTTGGGTTGGGATCCCATTAAGTGGACAATCGATGCCTCGGAGGAATGGTGGGCTGAGAAATTGGAGGTAATAAACCCACTTTTATACTTTTATTTTGATTTACATAACTTATTTTTTCTCTAATAAACCCACTTAACCCCCTCCTCTATTTCAATATCACAGGCAATGTCGTCAGCAAAGAAATATAAGCAGTGTGGAATTGACCCGGACTTTGAACAAAAACTCAACATAATATTTCAAGGGGTTGTCGCGACAGGAATACAAGATGCCCATCTGAGCAGTTGACAGCTGATGAAGAAATACGTAGTAACTAGAGGGAGATGGGGGAGTCTAGTTCACCTTCAAAGAGGCCCGAACTTGGTAGGAAAAATAAATAAAAGGATACCTTTGTGAAAACCTCATTTGATAGACTCATAGAAGCTTTTGGTACTCCACCACCTGCTCCAGTCCCTGACAGCACCATCTTTGAATGTCTAGGAACTTTAGCTTCTCTACCTGAAGTAGTTGTAGATAGACGTTTTCATGCAAAGTGTATCAAGAAACTCAAGGATCCAACCCGTAGGCAAATATTCATGGTGTTGCACCCAGAATTGTGCGTCGAATATTTGTGTGTTTTGGTTGAAGAATGAATTTTCTTTAATATGTTGCTCTTTTTATGGATCTTTTTTAGTGCACTTCATGTCGCTCTTTAATATTTTGCTCTTTGTATATATCTTTTTAATATCTTTTTTTAGTGTACATTTTCATTTTAAGTGCTTCATGTTTTCCTTGCTTATTTCTCGATCCTACTATGTATTAACAATTGTTAAAATAACTGATATCTTTTTAATTTAGGATGGATCTGCAGCAGGAACACCGTAAAAGAATGACATGGCTGTAGCTATTGCAATATTGTTATTGGAGTATTACCGATCCAGTAGTGTTTGTATACCCCGTATGATGTCCAGTTTTATTGGGGATAAATGGGTTGGTGAAATGCTTTTTGGACATCCAATAAGGTTCAACAACATATTTTGGATGAGTGTACCTAATTTTATGGATCTCCTGAATGAGTTATCACTAAATCACGACCTCTAAGGTTCTTCTAGAACAACGAGAAGGGATGTGTTGGCTATAAAAATATACATCTTGTCACAGAATGAATCTATTAGAGATGCTATGGAGAGATTTCAACATTCATCGGAAACAATAAGTTGTTACTTCTCCAAAGGCATACAGGCACTTGTTAGCTTGACAACTCAAATCGTTAAACTAGAGGATCCATCATTTGCTAGTACTCTAGGGGAAATTGCCAATGATCTCCGTTACATGCCTTATTTCAAGGTAACTATTGATTTCTTTACGTTACTTCTAAAATACTTCTTTTTTCTAATTTTGTAATACATAAGTGCATAGGTGTAATTGACGGTACTCACGTTGATACCCGACTACCCAGTCAGGATAATGTGGGGACATTCATTGTAGTGGTTTAACTACTCAAAATGTCATGACAGTATGTGACTTCAATATGTGTTTCACTTTTGTCATGGCGGGTTGGGAAGGGAGTGCACATGACAGCCAGATTTTCTCCTATGAAACTAGGAATAGATAACAGTGTTTTCCTCACCCGCCTTCAAGTATGATTTGATTTGTAAACGTACTAGGATTATTTGTTATTAATAGTGTATTCCATAACAGGGAAATACTATTTGGTTGATGTTGGATATCCTATGCAGAGGGGATACCTAAAGCCATATCCAGACACTAGATATCATATTCCTGATTTTGAGAGATCAAGTGACATCATCTGTGGCAGGAAAGAAATGTTTACCAAATGTCACTCCTCTTTACGCAGGGTAATTGAAAGAACGTTTGGAGTTTGGATGAAGAAATGAGTCATCTTACGTGATATATCGTTGTATCCATTTCAAAAGCAAGTGCACATTGTGGTGGCAACAATGACATTTCATAGCTTCTTCCGACGACATCCTTCACATTTAGATATGGACTTTAGTATGGCTGGTAATGATGAACTGAATGTCGTTAAGGGTGTGGCTGAGATGACTACTTTGAGGGAGTCAATCACAGATGTTATATATGGCAGCTGATCCACCAAGTCTTCTTTATTTCGTACACTATAGGTTTATTTTCTTCTGCATGTCTTTTTGTTATTTTTTTCAAGATCTGGCAAATTTTTTTGTTTCTTCTGATACTCACGAGAGTGTGAGCACTGTATGTTATCTTTTGAACTGATCTGTGATGATTTATGGGTTCTGTATTATATACTTCTATTCTCATTTTAGCTCTGTTGCAAATAGTTTAACCAAGCAGGGGCAGAATGATCATTTATCCAACAACAGCTCCCAGTAAGTTGTTCTGAATAAGCTGCCTCTGAATAAGCTGCCTCAAACAGTGCCTCAAACAGCAAGCCAGCTTATTTTGATAATCTTTAGATTATCATATTATCAGAATAATCTACTTATCAGTAGATTATAAATAATCAATAGCTACAAACAGACCCTTCAAGTCGCTCTATTTCACCTTTAGTTTGATCGTTTAGATAAATTTAATTTTTGCAGTTTTTTCAAAAGCTGTCGCTAAAACTAATGTTTTCTCATCGTTCTTGGCTAGGTGCGATTAGAGCTTTCTAGTTGCGGTCTGACTTTTCAGAAAAAAAAAATTGTAATAGTCACCAAAACTTTTTGTAATATCAAATTATTTTTCAACAGCTTCTTGATAAGTTGGAGTTGTCTCAAACAGACTCTTAGTAAGTTCAAGCTTATTAAATTCATTTTTTTTTCAGAAATTATTTAATTCACTCATTTGTTGAACTTATTAAATTTATTTTTTATTGAATTTATTAAGTTCAAATTTAACATGAATCACAAGTGAAATTCAGATCTTCATTTCAAAATTTCATAAATTAATGAAACTTGCACTTTTTTATGTTTGGCTAGATTCAATAGTTCTGACGATGAATCTTGTTAATAGACGCTAACAAATATCATCTACGGAAGAGATGTTGAGATGTCTGAGTGAGGAAGTTTTTTTGTTGTTTGTAAGATAAATATTTCTTGCTTAATAATTCATACAAGAAAGCAGAAATTATATTCAGAATCTTAAAAAACTCATAAGTTTAAATATTACATTTAGAATTGACATCTTAACACTAACAAACACAACAATCAAAATAAATAAATATTAAAATAATAATTAATATTATCAAAATGTTAATTTTGAAATGTAGACGATCATTAATATGAGATAATTTCTTCTCTAAAGATATTCTCCACATCCGATCACTATTTGAGGTAGAATCAATAAACAAATCTGCCAATCTAAACAAGTCACAGTCCTTGTCTAATCTATTATTTGAACACCTGTAAAATTTTCTCATATAAATATTTTCTTTTCATGATGTAAGTATAGAACACTACTATCTACATTTGCAATATAAGACTCCAAAAAACCTGAAGTCATAGAACTCATACTTTCCGAAAGATGAAAACCACAAATATAAAATTACTTTGAATTGATAGTAAAAAAATACATCTATATGAAAAATTAAATAATAATAACAATAATTCATAGATAAAGATTTATAAAACTGTGAGGTCTCAAAAAAAACAATAAACTGAGAAATAATATGTCATTATACGAAAACAAAAAATCTTAAAGAAAGGGGATCTCAGTTTCCTTTAAACCAAGTAATATCGAGCTCGTATATGTCATAGAAGCAATCAGCACAAAGGTCCTCCAGAAGAACCTCAAAAGTCTCATAACTGAAAAAACGGGATCTTGGTTGCCTTGATATCGATTTTATATATGTCAAAATCGATATCAACATAAAATGTTTTAAAGAACTCCTAATGACATATATCTCATCGTAAACCTCCAAGCTAAAAAAATAAACATTAAAAAAACTTATATTATACCCATGGTAGCCTGGAGAACATCCATGTGGAATAAAATACATACTGAGATAATGAAAATTGAAATAAATAAATATTACACATAAATATCATTGCATAGAAAGTTAACATTAAGAGATTAAAATAGTTATCACTAACACTTTTATATGCAATTGTATGAAAAATATACAATAAACAATTATAAAAATTCTTAAAATACTAATTACAGTAAACATTAAGAGTTTACACGACATATTAAACATAAATAAATAAAAACTAACAGAAAACTTCATTTCACATATTAATGAATGCATTTGAAATTTGTTTTCTCAACTCAATCTTCTCTCCAACACCATTATGTGTATAGGGCTTACCTAAATCACAATCAACTTATGATAGTAATTAGTTAAGGTGATATCCATATGCTTCAGGAGGGATAAACAGCTGATTTTTTTTCTGTACTAGTGAAATTAATATCACTACATGAAGATTGTCGAGAAAATTTTTGTAAAGTCATCATAGTAGCAACAAGCTTAACTTATTTATTGAAAGGATATATCGACATATCTCATAGAATAACTCATTTTTTCTCAAATCCCAAAGGTTTTCTCAATAATATCACACAAATAAGAATGTCACTTATTAAACAACTCATTTCTTCCTTAGAACTATATGGTTATCTCTTTCAAAATTAGAAATGTGATATTTGGTATTAGGAAATGACTTAAAAACCCAACTTTGTATTTGGTATCCAACATCAACTAGATAGTATTTCTCTATTACAAGTTTAACCATTATAATTGTACAACAAAAAATATTTAATTTTGTTTTTTACATGCAAACTTGAAGTTAGTTTGAGAAAATTGTGTTGATGACTTCAAATAACAAATTTGAATATATGATTATCATGTGTGTTGCCTTCCATACAACTAATACAAAAGTGAAACATAGTTGAAATCACATGCAAACATAATATTCTATTTTGGTGAACCATAATGCTTAATAAATACAATCTTCTCACTATTAAATAATATGCATCAACATGTGGTTGGTCAATTACTCTAATACAATCAAAAGCCCTTTAAATGGCATATTAGAGTTATTATATATATATAAGGTTGAGTGCTATGCATATAAATACAAAAGCTTAGGTGTGAGATAAGTATATATATATATATATATATATATATATAAATTCTAAAAAAATGAACACATAATTCTACTTTAATGTCTGTCATATATTGTCGATCTTGTAAAATTTGTATAGTCCTACTTTAGAATGTTGGATCTTTAGCGCTAATAACTTTTGAAGATAAAGTTGACCAGAGCATTCTAACCAACTAAAAAATATTCTATGGTCCCCATATAGACTTATTTTGTGATAAAGTATAAGGAGATATGCTAAAACCTCCTTGAAGTCATCGTACAAGAGCTATATAGACCTTGATTTTGGCATAGTTCCCCAAACATATTAAGAAATATATCATGTGTCATATGAAACACATTGTTAAGTATTTTTGGATGGCCCACAAGCAATTCTCCAACCAATTTGTCCTTGACGTATGTTAATGTTATGCAAGAAGTGTGAGCAATATATGAGTTGTAGTACTTCACTTATAAAGCATAATGAAATTGTAATAATTCATCTGCGCCTTTCTCATCACTATTAATCATTATTTTTTTTCTAAAATAAGTCAAACACAATTAAAAAATAACTTTTATTAAAACCATGATTAGTTATATAAAATTGACTCTGAAGAAGTAAATGCCATCAATTAAAAATTAATATATTAAAAAATATAAAATCTTACATAATAAAACATTCATCACTAATACATGATAGTATTGATGAACAAACACTCATACATAAGAAAATACTAATACATGATATCACTAATAAACATATACTTGTACATAAAAAACACTGTTACATGTAGTGCTGATACATCAAAAATAATATTTCCTAAACCCATATCACTCATATAGAAAATACAATTAAAATAATATAACACAAATATATCTCATTTTTCATAAAAGAAAAATAAATAGTTAACCCTACGCTTAGGTCTCATTGACATAAAGAACTCTCTTCGAGTGAGAGCATCAAACCAATTCATTGAATACAAGTTTAATGGCACATCTTCATAAATTTTTGCAGTTTCCTTTAATACTTTCATAACTTCTTGAATAGAAGTTACATGTGATGTGCTAGACTCATCAGTACATGCAACAACTAATTTTGTAACCTAACTTATTAAGACTATTGCACCATCTTTTTTTCTGTTTCTCATTTCTACGACATTTGGAATGACTAGATTCAACCTTTTTTATGTGAACTCTCTCACTTAATGTACATGCAAGATTACTGATGCCACGACTCCACTAAATATTAGGTTCAATTTACCTTCAAACTCAGGGTCAACACTATTAAATTTGATATGACCTACAAATTATTTGATAGTTGATATGTTAATATGATTGAAATGGCTTTATATGAAATTAAAATATTTTGAACATTTAATAATTTTTAACTCTAATCTCTCATTCTACTATTCTTTTGAAGCATCAATGATTCATTTTTTAGAATTCCAACATTAGCTTGTTGCTTCTCGCTTTTACTCTTTTAATATTTTCCATTCTTTCTTAACTGATCACATTTATTATTTAGTTACAATCTATCACACTCTCTTCTAGTTCTTTCTTTAAAAAATTTTATTATATTTTGTCATTCCACTTAGTTAAAATAAGTTGTTGGTCTATTTTTCAGTTTCAACTTAATTAGATAGAGATTGTAAATGATTAACTTGACATTTTTTACCGCATAGTTGTCAATCCACACTTTTTTTTTGTTATACCAATAATCACTATTATTTATAAAACCAAGTATTCAACATTAATTTTATAATTAAAAATATAAACTTATTTTAGTTAAAATTTTTATATCACTTGGAAAAATGAAATATTCCATTTATCCAATAACACTCCAAAACATATACCATGCCAAACAACCCCTCGATGACCCAAAAACACTTGAAGCAACCTCAATTTTCCATTTATGAAACAACTTTGACAAATACCAAAGTATCAAACAAATAAAAGCAAACTGAATGGGTTAAATTCTTAGTCAATAATCTTTTACAAGAAATAAACCATAAACATAGTGAACAAACAATGATGAATATTCTACTATCAAAACAAAAATAACTAGTATCACAAAATATCAAACAAGCAATACAAAAATGGTTGCACATGGTCTTACTAATAGTAATATGTTCATTTGTAGTAACATCACTAAAAGTCTATTTTGGACAAATATACAACTATTCATTTGTAGAAACATGACTGAAAATCCATTTAAAAGTGATGATAAAAATAAATATTGAATAACTATTCAATTGTGTTCGAACCATGCAAATGTATTTCAATGATAAGAATATAAGACAATTAACATAAAAAGGTAGCAAAAATCAGATCAAAGGATAAAAACTTTAATTAATCTGAAAAGTGACAAAATTTAAGTTGATTGCTCGTAAATTATTCCACCTAAGTAGGAGAATGGTTTGGTCTTCCCTAATAATTGTATGTTTTGTAGAAAAGTGGGGAAAGGAAGTAGGCTCAGATTCATTTTCATTCAATCAACAAGCATATCCAAGCCCTCTTTTAATCGGTGAAAATAGTAGTAACGATTACCCAAAACTGATGCACAGTTCATACAAGCTACTCTATTGCCTTAAGAAGAGAGTATCACACATCACTGAGAATCAACAGCTAATGATGTTATGCTCCACCATTTTTTGTGGCATATACATACCTAAAATTAAAAGCTATCTAATATCCACTTTTTAATTTAGAGAACACATATTATTTTCCTTTTTTTATTAGAAGATGAAATTACATAAATGATGCATTTATAAAATGGTGCATCTTAGCTACTTAACATAGCAGATTGAAGCCCTAAAGTACCTTAAAAGGGGAAAAAATCTTAAGTCCCATCTATTTTCAATAAGTAGGGCACAAAATTCATTTCTACAAACCTCCTTCAACTCTAAACAACATTGTCTACACATATAAACGACTGCACAAGGTCTTACCAAAGACAAAAATACCAAAGAACAATTCCACATAGAAATGAGTATAAGTAAGAAGAAAGTTCAGAAATGTAAAAGAAATATAAAATTTTTAAAGGCACCTCCATCTTATGTAAAGGGAAAAATGCTCTCAATCAAGCATTTACCACACAAATAAGAAATTAGGGAATCATGTGGATGATGGATTGTAATAGTGATGGGAGAGGGAGTTAGCCTTCGTGTGCTCGATATTAAGGATTGCGGAGTTACCTTCCTCAATTTATCACACTGAAGCCATAGGCTATGGGTGCTCAACCGCAATGTAAAAAATGAAGGTACATTTAATTAAACACACCTTTGATGAAATATTCAAAAGCAACATATTGCGCTTTCATACCACAACATAGATAGAAAGTTGTACGATATTGATTTTAAATTATTTTTGAGGAATTTTTTGTGCAACATATATGTAAGAAAGCTATTGCATGAAAACAATTGCATGAATTTTGTTGCAGGGAAGCTTAATAACTCTAACATAAAAATCAAAATTACAATTAAAAACCTAAACAACTCTCAAGTTCAAATGTCACATCTATAAGTGACATATGACTTAAAAGTGAGTAACACAAAAAAAACTATAAAATAAATTATAAGAACAATAATTAATGTTATCAAAATATTAATTTTGAAATCCATATTATCAATCCTATGAGATAAATCCTTTTTCAAAGATACTCTCCATGTCTGGTTACTGATCCCGGTTGTTTATATGCAACAGTATAACAATGTATTTGATTATATTTTTTACTTATCTTTACTTACTTTGCAACAGTACGAAAAACTTGATCCTAGAGAAAATAAGAATTTAACCTTTTAACTTAATATATATATATATATATTACACGTATCGTTATCAAGTAATATAGGACTTTTTGATTAAGCCCTGAATATCGAATCCACAGGAATTGTTCACAATATGCGATAATTAAAGAAACAAACTTTCTACTTTAAAAAGACAAATTCTTAAACTGTAGCTTTTATCACTGGAATAAAATTTAAACTCTTTTTGGTATTTTTAATGTTTGAAAATGAAATAAAAAGTTATTAAAGATAACTTGAGATGTAAAAGAAAAGAACTGAATACAAAATATCTTTCTCTTTATCATGAATCGGTAATAAGTGTAGGAATTCTGTTTTGAAAGTATTCAAATTGTGTTGTGTCAAATATGAGCAATATTATTCTTTACCCTTACTAGAGATGCTATAATGAACATTGACTAATTTAAAGTTTGAATGGTTCTAACAGGTTTCAAAGCAGGGAAGATACTAGCTCTCACTCTAGAGTTCCCTTGATTCCCTCCACCTGGGGGCTAACATTCTCGTATCAGAACCTAAAATAATAAACCAAGTTGGGGGCTTTAAACTGTCACTTTAAAGTCCTCTAACTCTACACCCTTCAAATATTATATCCCTATTTATTTGCACTCAATCATATGAACTACATTCTCATTCATACAAGCTCATGTGATTCATTCCAATTGTTGACTGACACAATACCACCCCGATTCTTACATGTTCTAAGAAAAAATTTTAACACTTAGATGGGTCAGATCAAGAAGCAAATAAAGTTAATTGAATTAAATCATCACAACTTCTTCCAACATTAAAGATCAATACTCTCCACAACTTCCATCCAACACATTAATTACTTATCATTTTAAGGAGAAAGATAAAGAAAACTACTCAGAATCCATGGAGAAAACAAAACCACACTTTAATTTAAAAGTAGAAATCATTGTCAAACCAATAAGAAGTCTTGATTAAAACCAACAATAGTCTCAAACGAAGATAAAAACTTATCTCAAATCCTCCACCAAACTCTTGAAGTTCCTTTGAATCTCTTCTCTCTTACAACACTCTTAACTCTCAAAATAAAATTAAAAAGAAAAGGAAAAATAAATTTGTGGTGCCTGAAATTTTCTCCAAAAGTTTCTCCTCAAACTTCTTCAAGAACTTTTCAGTACTCTTCAGGACCCTTCTAGGAGTCTCAACTTCCTTCTTTTATAATTTTACAAGAGGTGTCTTGGTATCTCTTCAAAATGTGTCCTAACTTGATGTATTTACCAAGGTATGCCTCCTTTCATAAGTCCTTTAATTATATTTTCATCCTTGATGGTCATAACTACCCATTTTAGCCAATAGCTGCCTCAAATGTCCCTTCAAAATACGTCAAAATGAATTAACCCGTCAAGTAACTGTCACCGGCGCTTAAGCACAGGGCCTCGGCGCTTAGGCGTGATCTTCTCTAATTCACCGATGCGTAATACTTTTGAACCATTTTTGCATTTTTGCTCCAAATTTGATTCTTTTTCACCCTTTTTGCATTTTTCACCTTTTTACTTATACTTAAAAGAAAAACACACAAATACCTTCTATTAAAGTGCAATATCTAAAAAATAAGTATAAAAATGTGTTTAAAAATACTATATATTTTAGGTGTATCAAAATCCCCCAAACTTAAAATGTTAC
>NW_018165247.1:81904-82396 GCF_001263595.1 Phalaenopsis equestris | reverse complement strand
GGGCACAATCATACCAGGCAAAGCAGGAGTTGGTCTGATTTTCATCACTCCAGACAAGAGTATGCTGAGATTCTAGTACCACCTGACAGAGCCTTGCATCAATAATGAAGCAGAATACAAAGCTTTAATTACTGGATTAGAGTTGGCAATCTTAATGGACATAAAAGATATTACCATCTACGGTGACTCCCAACTCATCATTCAACAAATTGTTGGACAATACAGAATTTTGAAGCTTAGACTGTCAGAATATTACCAGTACACGATGAAACTGCTAGAGCAGATTCCCAACGTGACTTCCGATCAGATTCCTCGGGTAGATAATGCGCACGCCGACGCTCTAGCAAAACTCGCTAAAGAATTGGCATGTCCCCCGGAGGATTCCATAGAAATCACAGTACAGGGCAGACAAGTTCTATCCAAGATTGACGTGGAAACTCAACATAAACTCGAAAAAGAAAAAGACACAATAAATGTGATTGTAAATATCAA
>NW_018165247.1:81442-81881 GCF_001263595.1 Phalaenopsis equestris | reverse complement strand
AGGCACAGGATATTGTCAAAGAAATACATGCCGGATTGTGTGGTGCTCACCAGTCGGGACCAAAGATGAAAATGAAAACCAAAAGACTCAGATATTATTGGCCAACAATAATGTCTGATTGTGCGGATATAGTAAAAAAATGTCACCAGTGCCAGATACATGGAGTGGTCTTACACCAATCACCGAATGTGGTACACCCAACTATTGTCTCGTGGTCATTTGAGTGTTGGGGTAGGGACATAGTGGGTCCGATAGATCCTCCATCCTCCAAAGGACATAGATTCATACTTGCAGCGACAGACTACTTCTCTAAATGGGCAGAAACAGTTCCACTACGAGAGGTTACAGCTCAGCATGTCCTACAGTTCTTCAAAGACCAAGTCGTTTACCGTTTTGGTGTACCGCGAAGAATTATCTATGATAACGGGACAGCTTTCAA
>NW_018165247.1:78222-79721 GCF_001263595.1 Phalaenopsis equestris | reverse complement strand
TTTTTTTCAGGCCCCCCTAAAAATTGGGGCAAAAAAACGGGGGGAAAAAAACCCACCATTAACATGGCAACCAATCATTAATAATCGGTTAAATGATGAAGCCCATTATTCAGCATATCCAGACGGAGTCGAGCTTACAAAAATAGATAAAGTTAAATGCAATGTTTTCGAACATTTTGAAATAGTCGATGGAGACTATGTTAACATTCTGGAAGGATTAGAATTATATACAGAGGACTTTTCTCTTACAAAGCAACAAGAAGTACTTGATTGTGTTTTCAACCTCCGAATCAGAAGCAAAGTAGGACTGCTTGCGCCAACTCAAATTGGGGCGTATAATCCGGTGGAAATAATACCACCATTAACATGGCAACCAAGCATTAATAATCGGTTAAATTATGAAGCCCATTATCCAGCATATCCAGACGGAGTCGAGCTTACAAAAATAGATAAAGTTAAATGCAATGTTTTCGAACATTTTGAAATAGTCGATGGAGACTATGTTAACATTCTGGAAGGATTAGAATTATATACAGAGGACTTTTCTCTTACAAAGCAACAAGAAGTACTTGATTGTGTTTTCAACCTCCGAATCAGAAGCAAAGCAGGACTGCTATCCGGAAGAACGTATTCTGAACCTAAAAAATGGGTGAGAGGCAAGGGTCGCATTACAATACAATGCGACTGTTGTTATAATTACAAAATAGACCAACAAAGAAATCTTCCGGGAATCCTACAACATGAACAGGTGGAACCAATGCCACCCACAATAAAATGGATGGTGACACGATTGGTGCAATGGAATATAATTCCATCAAGTTGTATCCCCAATAGTTGTATAATCAACATTTACGAAGAAGGGGATTGTATTCCTCCACATATTGATCATCATGACTTTCTTCGCCCATTCTGTACAGTATCCTTCATATCGGAGAGCAGCATACTGTTTGGCACAGACATAAATATAATTGGTCCAGGTGAATTCCGGGGATCCGTTGAAGTTTCGTTACCAAGAGGATCCGTCTTAATTCTGAAAGGAAAGGGAGCTGACATAGCCAAACATTGCATTCCTGGAGTTCAACACCGTCGAGTGTCAATAACTTTCAGAAGAATGGATGATGACAAAACCCCATATGGATTTCAACCAGATCAAGAGCTGGAACAGTTACAGCCATATGAGTTATGAACTCGTTGCACCACTAAGCTATCTCAAAACAATGGCTTAGAAGGTCAGCTTGTTTAATAACTCATAACATGATTTGCAAGAAGATCCTCTACAGACAGACATGCAGATGTATGATTATATGAAAAAAGATATGAAGACAGTTTGTTTTATATTTTGTATTGTGTACTCAATGATGTGCTAGTTGTGCGTTCAGCATAATGTAGTTTTCATCTTTGAAATATGTACATGATATATTGTAAAATGACTGTATGAATTAATGATGAAGAATTTCAGTCTTTTTCTGACATGAACTCTTCTTGATGTGGTTAAAAAA
>NW_018165247.1:74891-75309 GCF_001263595.1 Phalaenopsis equestris | reverse complement strand
CTCATGGGTAAATTTTTTTTTTTAATTTTTAAAGGGATAAAGAGAGGGTTAAATCAAAGTACTTGCTATACCACATGTCAATACTCTATGGTGCCATTTTTACTGCTCATTATAAGCTTTAACCATGACCCAACCCTTGGTTAACCACTTTAACCCAAGCTAAAGCCCAAATTTGTGAACCCCACATGGACAATACCTAAATTCATGTCAAGAAGCCACCTCAACCCAAATTGAGCTGAGAGCTCCTCTGCTTAACACCTAAGCAGTGGGGCTAACCCCTCAATTGGTCAGTCAAGCTTCCCCTTGGCCAATTTCTATAAAATGCCCCCCCCCACGACCATGAATAGGGTGGTAAGAAAAATTTTTCACCAAGGCCTCCCAAACTCCTCAGAGAGCTTCTCTAAGAGTCCCTTAGCAC
>NW_018165247.1:74062-74675 GCF_001263595.1 Phalaenopsis equestris | reverse complement strand
AAAATCGGTTGTGGTCGAAATCATATATAGGCCTTACACCAGAGCCAGAGGTTTCATCCCTAAGCTCTTTGGGACCCAACAAAGGTGTGAAGAATCTCTAATTGAAGCCAAACCTCTCGGAGCAAAGGTATAACCTCACTCACTCTCCCGAGCCTTCGCGAGCTCTCCATTTATGATGGCTTGATTTCATAGTATGTTTACCATATAGATAGATGTGTTTGCCTCTTCAAGACGAACAATTTAAAAAAAATCATCAAAATCCATTAAGAAACAAGAGAAATATTAAGGTTTTAAGTTGGACGGCTATCAGTTAAGGCCATCGGGGATGATGAATCATGAACGGATGCCGACCATTCTCGCGTGTTTTGAATGGATGGTGGAGATCAAGCCGGATAATCCTCTGGAACGATACAGTGAGCCGCGTGGCAGCTGACTCAGAAGGCGCCCCGCGTGGCTGTTTGACGGATTCGATGATCCAGTTAGCCCGTGGTTTGAATAAATGAATAGGGGTATTTAATAAATTCAGAAAATAGCCCCTAAACTTCAAAAATCCGTATCTTTGCATAGAAAATTCATAAAAATAAAATAAAAATACCCTCTTGCTCACTGAACA
>NW_018165247.1:73099-74039 GCF_001263595.1 Phalaenopsis equestris | reverse complement strand
TTATTTTCACATTAATTTGATGCATAAATTATTTTTAAAAAATGAATTAGGGTTAGGGGTTTTTCAATTCTCCATTCATATTGGATTATCACCTTGACCCCAAATTTTTATATGATGTAGCATCTATCTAGGTACACAATTTGAGCATTTTTCCAAAGATATAAGAGATCTTTAGACAGAGATCTTAATTTTTTAAGTTTTTATGCATTTTCTACTCAAATAATTATAGAAAATTGTATGTGGCTTAGAAAATTCTACAAAAATTCATGTAAGTTACCTATGGCCAGTGTAATCTTAGGAAATAATTTCATGATTTTTAACAATCAAAATAATACTATTTTGAGCAAACCCTAATTTTCTTCAAATATTTAATTTGGAGTACATAAAGATCAAAATCACTTGATTTTTGTTCTCCACTGTGGCTCGTGAGTCAGATAACTCACCATAAAAATTTCAAGTCATTTGAAAATCATTTCATATTTTTAATTGATTTTTAAAAGTGACCATCAAATTTGAAACTTAAATGATTTTTAAAAATCAAAATATAACTCCAAAAATTATGAAACTTAGTTTTTTGAGTTCTCTGACATCAGGTGGATTTAAAAAAATAAAAATATATTTAAAATAAAAACTTGATTTTTAGGTTATTTTTAATTATTTTTAATAATTAAAAATAATTAAAAAATCATAAAATATTAAACTCTTGGAAATGTTCCAAATTATTTACTAAATACTTAGGAATCATTGGAATATTTTTTTCCAAGGACTAAAAATAAAGATATCTATTTTTAAACCTTAAAATGATTTTTAAGTCTTAAATAGAATTTTCACCAAAATAATTCTAAAAAATCAAATAAAAATCAAAAAAATACAAAATAAATTTCTCTAGGTTCCCTGACTTTAAAGAGATTTCCAAAAATATAAAACATATTTTTCAACA
>NW_018165247.1:54448-72004 GCF_001263595.1 Phalaenopsis equestris | reverse complement strand
AACTTTAATTTTCCAGCTCTATATACATAAATGCTCTGACATGCATTTTGAGTTTCAGGTGGTAGAACGAGAAGACTCGTCAGGTACATTTTTACTGTTTTCAGTATTGTCTTTCTTGTACTTTTATGCTATACTTTTGTGCTTATACAAATTTGCATGGAAAACTAAAACTATGAGGATATTCACAAAACCAAAACCAAAACAAAAATTAAAACTAAAATCAAACAAGATAAAATTCACTGCCATAACATTTAAAATAAAAGACAACTCAAAATTTAATTACAAACATCACACAAAACTACAATTGCAATAAAATTAAGATGTCTCTATCGAATGATCGGGAATCCCTCGGAGGAGTTAACCTATGGTTGCTAACGAGAATTCCCATGGTCTAAATGAAAGTATGGAAACCATTAAGTTGAGTTTAGGAATATCATTTGGACTAAGTGAATCCGATAGAAAATAGTGGTACCGGAATGAGGGAACCGTAGGATCCTAACCGGTGTCGCTCTGATCAATTTTAATATGCCCCATAATATTTAAAGAACCACATCCATAGAGAAATCTGATTTGATATTACAACTTAACACATTAAAAAACTTAAACTCGTCACGATGAGGAGCTTGGAGCTAGCACTGTGGGCAATACGGCCATCTTCAACAACATATCTTTCCTTAGAATTAAACAACAAGCCAAAGGATTTCAAGATTGTCTGCCTAATGCAATAAAAATCCTCAACTCCTCTTTAGGCCTTTTTACAGCTCTGTTGTATAATCTAAGCCCTAACTCATCTTAGGATTCTGAGATGTAAATCCTAATAAATAAAAATTGCAGGATGAAACATCTAAATGATTTCTCCTAAATTGAAGCCAAATAATAGGATAGCTTAGGAAGTCACCGAAGTTCTCCTTCGGATCCGTGACATCCTCTAGTGTTTCCTCCTTTGGACTATAAAACAAAATGTTCCAAATTTGAACCAATCACCCTTCACACTTCTTAGTCTGATATCTTTGAAATGTCCTTACCATTTGAATTCTTTGAAGGTAAATTTTCTTGATTTTTATCGAGAGTATTTTAGGTAACTTCAGTTATCTATGATGTAATTAACTATAGGGGCTTGCCCTTATAGGAAGCTTTTCCCGAACCCAGCATAATATAAACCCTATTTAATTCTTTATATTAAATAGGGGAACTTGTCGGCCAATACATTGGTTTCGTGGACCAAACGGATGTCATAACTTTGTTTAATTTATTTGATCGAGTCTCACTCAACTCATGTGTTCATCCTTCGGGATATATACAGGATTTGAGGTAAAGCGCTCTTTCATCTAAACTATGAAAATTCTGGAGTCTGCTTGACATCATCTTCTTCAAAACTAATTTTTTTTTTTAAAACGTCCTTCCGAAGTGGGCAACGGGATTTTAATTCCGATGATCGACAGCTTCTTACGGGCAAACCCCACACCAAAAATAGTGCCGACAATGATCCCCATGTAGCCAAATATCCTCAGTTTCTAACAAGGATTTAAATACCTTATTCAAGACTTAAACCCTTGAGCATTATATATAATTGTAGAATAAGTAGTGTAGGGTATTTCATTGGAATCAATGTATTAATGGGTCCTGAGGTATATCTTGATGGATCTCTAAGTTCTTATGGATAATTTTCTTCAACAAAGAATAAGGTCTTGGTGTCCTTCAGAGAGTTCAGAAGACTGTAAAAGTACTTGGGGATTAACCTTAAACATCTTTTGGGATCTTCTAAATCACCTCGAGTTCATTCAGACTTATTATCTTATTGAATCAATCAATGCTAATTAATTTAGTTGTAATGTTTTAATTAACCCAAGAGTGGGGTAAATACATATTCATTTAATGTTTTACGTAGAAATTATGTGGGTGGACACCCTTAAGGACATGTTAAGTTTTAAGGGATCTTCACCCCCTTTAATTATAATGGAGCATGTAGTGTTTGACAAGTTTTTTATGATTGATTGTATTCTTTTATAAACCTCATTAAGTGATGTTGGATTAAGCCTAGTTCACTAACAAGCTCTTAAATCTTCAAAGGTAGGTTTGTCATGTTAAAAAGAAAGTTGAATGAGGTAAACTTGATTCTTATTAAAAGACTACATCATTATCTAACATATGATCTAGGGCTTCCAATAAGTAAGTTATTATTCTCCAACAATAAACCCCTTACTTTAGGATCATCTTATTTGATTAACTTCTAAACCTCAACAATTTAGGAAATTACATTTTTACCCTTTTATGGAAAATAGAACGAGTTGGTTTCTACCCCCTAACCCTTTATGTTTCTATCATCTCAAAGAACTAATAATGATCGATGTTACCCATTTCTCTCTTTGATTTAACCTAAATTTTAATTAAGGCTCAAAATCCTTACCAAGGGACTCCACTTTATAATTCTTTAAGTTTAACTCAAAAGACTTTGAAATTTTGTTGTTACCTCACTCATGGGTGCATTAGAGCATTAGAGGAGGATCTATATTTTTTTATTTTTTTTTTAATTTTTAACAATTATTTTATTCCCAAAAAAAGATTTTCAAAGTTAATTTATTTAACCAAGAGAAAAGAACTATTTAACCTTAATAAAATTATTAAAGTTTCACTCAGGTCAGAGGACTAACAAGAAATTATCTTTGTGAATTTTAATATTATATTTTCATTTTTTACAAATTTTTATTTAGTTTAACGAAGAAATAAATAAATAATATATTTTATTTTAAAAAAATTATTATTATATTTTTCATAAGTTTCTCTGATTCTAAAGAACCCAGAGAAATGAAACTTGTATTTTTGTGATTTTTATTTTATTTATTGTAATTTTTTACTCGCAAATTAATAAAAATACATTTAGTTATTAAAAGCACCATTTTACACCATGGAAAATTTACAAATACATCATGTTATTTTCTGTGGTTGGGGTAACATTTTGGACAATTTGGAGTATTTTTGTATTTTTGGTATTTTTTGGTATTTTTAATTATTTAAAAATTAGAAAATAGTTTGAAAAAAAGGTTTTATTTTAATCTTAATTTTATATTTCTTATGCTCCTCTAGTCACAAGGAACTCTCCAAACCAATTTTTATATTTTTCTGATTTTTATTTTATTTATTATAATTGGTTTAAGCTAAAATTAGTATTTATTTAAAAAATAAATGCATTAAAAATAATTTTCATGTCTTCTAAGTTTTTACAGTGGCCTCTTAGGATGATTATCTATAAATTGGCCCATTTTGGTAATTATTTGAATTATTTTGTATTTTTCAATTTCTTATGATTTTAATTAATTTTAAATAAGAAAAATAGTTTAATAATTTTAAAAACATTACTTTTTTTCGTATAGTCCTCTAACTACAATAAACCTACCGAATAAGATTCCCCATTTTCTTACCTCTTTTTTATTTTTTATAATTTTTTTAAATTAAAATAATATTAAATACCTAAAAAAATAGGGCTTTTGATCATAGAGATGTCCTCTGACTTTGAAAAAAGTAGAGAAGACCCCTATGGTCCTCCAAAATAAACCCTCCAAATTTCATTTAGTTTAAGTAATTATTAAATTATTTATGATTTATTTACTTTCTTGAGTATTTAATTTATTTAAAAATAAATAAAAGGAAAATATTTTGAACTTTTTTCCACATTTTTTTCCTCTGTCCACTCATCACAGGAGTATTTTTATTTTATTTTTATAAATTTTTTACACCAAGCTATGTATTTTAAAGTTTATGTATTTATTTAATTCCAAAATACACTATTTATCTACTTATCCACGCGACATCAACGTCAACCTCATCAGCTTCGAACAATTATGCATTGTCCCATGATTGGAAGCACTTTACACGTATGCTTGCCATGCAGCCTACAATTTTCATGTCATTTCTTCATCCGATTTGATCTGGACCTTTTAACTGATAAACATGTGATCCAACGGCTCTTGGTCATCTTCCCCAATCATCCTAAATCGAGAGCCTACCACACTAAACCTAATATCTCACTCGATGCACAACTAAATTGTATGGGGTTCGTTCCAACAACTTCATCTAAGTGATAGAAACCCATCTATACGGTCACATGCATATGAAATACAATCACTTCACAATTGATGAAACTAAGCAAAGAGTTAACAATTTCAAGCTATACCTTTGCCCAAGAGGTGAGGCCTCAATTGGGTTGGTTGTGAAGCTTTAGCTTGAGTTCAGGAACATCCTCCAAGTGTTTTTTTGAGTTAAGATTGCTTCTGTGTAGGAGTTTGATTGGAGGATGACTCGGCATTGGTCTTGAGCTATGACAGAGGGCTAGGGAAAGGGAGCTTTTGATTGGGGAGATGACATTGAGGCCTTGAGAAGCTCATGGGAAGGTTAATTTGGAGTTTGGTAAGATGACCATGAAATTCCATGGATTTGAGCTCTCAAATTAGGCAAACGTTGTGGGCTTAGAGGCTAGAAAATGGTGGAAATGAGCTTTGCAAGGATGTTAGAGGTTTTGGAAACAATTTGGCAGAGCTTCGCCATGGTCTCATTGTGTGTCTCCATTTGGCTGTGAGGGGTGCTGCATTTATAGCCATGACCATGGTGGCCAGCAGAGCAAGCCAGAGGGTGCAAAGCGCTACCTAGGTAGAGGACTGAGCGACACAACTAGTCAATTGGAGATTGCTACTGGGATGGGTGCAATTTGGGTTTGATCCATGGTGGATGCTTCTCAATTTTGAGCTTTCCGGAAACCAGGGTGACTGACCAGGCCAGGGGAGGCAGCTAGCTAGCTTAGGGAATGCCAGATAAGGTTAGTGGTGATAACCTTGGGGGCTTGATGGCTGATGACGTGAGTAAGTGGGTTTAGCTAAATTTAGGAAAAGGTTCCATGATTTCGAAGACCCTTTGTCAATGGCACCAATTAGGGTGGGCTAAGTGATATGATTGGCATCTTAGAAAGCCTAAGTATAGTGGAGATAATTAAGCTATTGATTATTCCAATTAGTTAGGTTAAACTTTGAATTTAGATTCATAATGGGGTTTAAGCTTGAATTTGGGTTTTGGATTGGATTGGGCTTAGATTTAAACTAAATGAGAGTTTAAATTGGTACTAAAAATTTCATGAGGAGTTTAAAAAGAAAATCTTGTGAAATTGAATTGATTATATGGCTCAATTTTGTGAACTTTGTAGTTGGGTTTGATTTAAATTGTTTCACCTAGGCTTAAAATTTGGGTTTGAATTTGGATTCAGTCGGGCTATAATTTGGTTTCAATTAAGCTTGTAAATGATGAATTTTTATGTAGATTTGATGTTGGGGAAGTTTGAAATGAAATTGATGGGAATTGGGGGTGATTTAGGGACTTTAGGGCTTTAGGGGCAATTTGGGTATTTTGGGTCAATTTTGATGGATTTGAGTGCAATTTTATTTTTTGGGTGGTTAGGATTGGTCTTGGGGATGTCTTGAGTGAATTTAGAGATTTAGGGGAGTTTTTTAACATGTGGGGTGTTTTGGTAATTTTGGCCAAATTGGGTGTATTTTGGGAACTTTGAATGACTGGTGATGTTTTGGGCAATTGGGATGGTTAACAATGATTTTTGGTGAGAATTTAGGAATTTGGAGCATTTGGAGTATTTTAGGGTTCCAATGGCATTTTGGTAATTTTGGAAAAATTTGGGGGTTGAAGGCCAAAGTTTAGTATTTTGGTGGAATTGAAGCTCATTAGGTATGTTGGTCATGAAATTTCCTTCTTGCTGCCATGAGACTAGTTGAAAAGCCCATTTTGAAACTTCCATATGTTGTTCCTAGCGCCCCCTTAGCCAAAGACAAAGGGTTTGTGGACCACCCACATGGACTTCCAAAAGAGTGGAGGAAGGGGTTAAGCATGAATGACTTTAGGGCTTTAGGATTTGTACAAGTTGTGATGGACTCAAGTGTGTGTGTGAGGTTATGAATAATACCAAGTCACCCAAGGATACCCTAAGGCTAGATTTAACCTATTGAAACTTGCACTTGAGTCTCCACTTGTTGGACTTAACCATACCAAATGACACTTGGGCACTTGTGAACATCCAAGTGGGACTTCACAAGAGGAGTAGAGAAGTGTTTGGAATTTCTATTTGTGAGGGCTCCATTATCCAAGTATTCTAGGATAGTTAATAAGAAATCCCTATGGCTAAATCCTAGGCTTCCAAAAAGGAGAAAATTGACCTCATTAAAAATGAGGTCAACTAGAATTTGTTTCAAAAATAAGGAACAAGCGTAGGTTATGAGGTGTTTGATGCAACAAACCATGTGGAGTAGGTGGTCGTATTGTGTATCTTAATTTTGAATTTTTTATTTGATGAATATCATTAAGACCATGTGTATGACCATCATTATACTTTGTTAGGATATATTGCCGACTCAGTGGCACCCGCCTTTTATATATTCATTTGGCTTGTTTACATTTCTGCAGTGCATTATCATTCTCTTTTCCTTTGATTATGGTTTGTTTAGGAATCATGTGAAATCTGATTTAGGCTTTTTAAGTACATGAAACATTCTTTTTTTTATAAAGTCTTAATAATAAAATATTAAGACAAATTAAATTTTACTATTAAAATATATCAATTTTTTCAAATTTTCTTTTACTTTTTTTATTTAAAATGGGTTGCATGTATGGACATAACCCATGTCATATTTAATAGATCCTCCATACTTAAGGCTTTATAGATAATTTCAACATTCTACATGTTCTAATGGGCAATCCTTGTGCTTCCTCAATCTGACTATCCAATCAAGTTCTCCACTTAGGTGGTTTTCTAGAGCGCATAGGCAGTTAGAGGTTCCTCAATCCAGACGAGATATAGGTCCATTGTGGGTAAATTCTAGCTTTATACTGGACCAGCTTTTCTCTTGTCACTCCATTAGTTTCCTTGTCATTTATTTGGAGGATACAAGCCCCACCTCCACATACTCAACCTAAAGAGAGTCATAGGACTTAGAGTTAGTTACTCTTGAATTTAAGTTTATCAAGTTTTCCTTAGATGATGCAACACATGATTAGCTGATGGAGAGCTCAGGTCAGGTTGGATCAACTACATTCTTAACATGGTAGTTTTCCTTAGATGATGCAACACATGATTAGCTGATGAAGAGCTCAGGTCAGGTTGGATCAACTACATTCTTAACATGGTAGACTTAGAATCCTCATAGCTTGAGATGATGAATCCATGGTATCCTAACCTGACTACCTCTACCTATGTAGCTATTCCTACCCTTTTGTTGATATACCTTCTATAAGCTCTATCATACCTTTGACAATTCATTGATGTTGTCTTGTAGGCCTTGATTATCTACAGAACACTATATGTTTAGAATACAGTGATTCCCCTCTACCCCTATGGTATTGTTAGGTCTAAAAGCATTGTGTGGATCCTACTTGATGACCCAGTTTCTTTATAGGCCTTTTTTATCGATAAGTTGTAGTGCATAGTGGATAAGGTGATTCACCCTCTGCCCTATAGCTAGATATATGCCCTTGAAAGAATCAAAATATTTCTATTCGATGTAACCATTTCTTTGTGACTCCCTTTCACTAGTTGTCATAAAAATGTTAGCAGTACTTCTATTGTTGAGAGCATTCTTAGGCATCCCCATGATGTAATTAATCAAAAGAACACATTCCTTTTGGAGTTGCTCTTAAACCCAAAACTAATATATGATTTTGGTTCTCTAGTTATACAAGTGGCTTATGTAAGAATTTTCTTCGTGGATATTTTGTTTTGAGGTATTCAATCCGATTCTATTTTGGATGGATATTCTCGATCCATCATGTGAGGATAACCTTATATAAGGCCTCCATATTTCTTTTTTATTTGTTTGTTATTTTCAACGTATATCCCATTTTTTTATTCCTCTCCTTTTTAGATTATTTTTATGATTTGAGAGGTTGATTTATTTGGAAAAAAAATAATACGATAACATATAAATAGACAAGCTGGCGACTCTGGGTTTCATTAAAAAGAACCAAAAACAATACCTTAATGGTGTGTTTATCTTCTTCAGGAAGCATGAAAATACATTTTCATTGGAAATAATGGTGAAGATAGGCAAGTTTATTTATGAAGTTTAAGGATGTTTCACTTATAAGAGCAAAAGTTTGGATCTTTAAATGAGCGATAATCTAATAAATTAATTCATCTAATTTTTCTTCATGAAAAAATGATTGGGTCTTCGTGAGAAATATGATAATTTAAAGAAGCCACCAGTTTCTCTTCATGTTATATAAAAATATGTATTGAGGATTTTTAATTTATAGAGTGTTCAAGAGCTTCAGAGTGAGATACATTAACCCAAAAAATATCTAATAAACATATATTTGTCAAAGATAAGCCTCTCCATTTATACAAGAAAATCTGACTCTGTAGTATTAAATAGTTTAGCGAATAGAAAGGAGAGGTCTGAGTAAGTACCAAGAATATACTCTAAGAAACCATTAAACAAGGATAAAATTTCTTTAATATAAAACAAGAGAATCAACAGGGTTCATTCTATTTCTCTTCAACGGATCCTTTTAAAATTCATATTCTTGAAGAAGTGTTAAATCACACATTCATGGGGCTTCATGAGCTGAAGCATGTGCCATCTTCTTTAAACAGCTTTTATTTTGCACTACATTTTTTTTATGTCTGACAAATATTTTTTCTTCTTTAGATTACAAAGAATCTAGAAATAAATTTTGAGAAATCATTCCTTTAAAAGTGTAGAATTTAGAGTCCATGTAGATCAAATATCTTCAAGGAGTTTACAAGCGAATATACAATGCTAATATAAAGTATATCTTAGTCTAGAAAAGGAAAGAATAGACTATAGGACAGAATTATCTATTGATGAGTTCACTTTCTTTACTAAGTTATAAGTTTAATAAAGCTCAAGGTGAAGTAGTAGATTCTTGATCTGAACTTTTCCTTCATGCAAGGTGTTTGAAGGTTTCTAAAATATATTGCCTCTTAAAAATTAAAAATGATAAGTTTCGTAGCTATTATGTAAAGGAATGATTCCTTTAAGACTTTTGAAAAGGGGTCCGTCTGATCCACCGTTGGATTGTGGCCAACAATGAGGGCATATCTATTAACTAAGCATCTAAAGACCCTCCTTCTTTTTCTAAAGAAGTTGAAATCCAATGGAGGATAATATCCTCTAAAAATGGTAAGGAGGAGGAGCATATTGAGATTAATTAGTGTTAATCTATGACTAAGATCTCTTTTCATTTCCTTACCTCTTATTTTTTATTGTAGCACAATTTTTCATGCACTATTATATATGTCATTGTATGCAACTTTCAGTTATATGTTGATCTTTAGCTTTTGTCTACTATACATATTTTCTTTGAATTGAAGATTAAGCTTTCACATGATGTTGGTAAGGTGAATAATCTCATTTTTACTCCTAATTATATTGGTTTCTTTCAACTTATCCCATTAAGAAGAAAAAGTCATTATAAGTCATGTTATAAATTCAATATTATAATTGAGATATTGGTCCTAGTGATAGAATAGTGACACAACTTTTGAGATTTTTTTAACATGCTTGTACTTTTCAAAGTTTATAGAATTTTGAGATTATTTTTTAGAATATATTTGTGCATTATAATGTTTATAAGCATATGATATTTTTGAATTGACCTATTTTTTTAGGCTTATAGCCTTTTGAGATTTTTTAAGAGAATATTTAGCTTACTAAATAAGTAATAACCTTTTGAGGTTTAAAACCTTCTAAAAATTCTTTAATTGAGACTATGTCAATCACTTGCTCTCATTAAGTCTTTCTAGTAAGGATCATCCTCATTACTAGCTTTTCATCAAGGCTAACCCATTATCGTGTCTTATAGAGATATTAGTAAAGACCGTATTTGTCACTTTCTTTAGAAGGATCTTTCTAGTAAGCATCACATTCACTATTAGCTTCCCTTAAAGACTACCTAATGAACATGTATTTTAGGGATATATGTTGAGAAAGCGACTACCTCTTGCCTCTATTGAAACTAATTCATGGGCATGTCTTCTTGAAATACTATGAAAAGCAATAATGTGTTGCTGACATGCACTTGCTTGATAAGTAGTGATGTTATGTCAAAGACATGTATTAAAAAAGTTAAGTATTAATATCATCCATCAGTTATATGGATAATGACAGTTGATTATGGTAGCAAAAATAAACATTGATGTTGACATGCAATAAAATCAATGAGCATCAATTATTGAATATATTTTGGAGGTGATGGAAGATGAATGATAACTTGATGAAGCTAACTCACCATGTTAAAAGTTTGAGAGTATCAGCTAGATAGTAGTGTTAATGATGATTGAGTGACATGCCTTAAAATTACCTATTTTTATGTGTATTTAAAGCTTATTTTTAATGATATTGAGCTTTAATGAAATGTATTTTGTGTGCTTTTGATTCCAGGTTCAAAAAAGAAGCAAAAATGGAGCAAAAATGGGTTAAATGAAGCTAAAAAACATATAAGGTGACCTGGTGCCTAGGTGCCAGGGAGACTCGATGGTTGAAGCCTAGGCAAATGTTGGGCGCCTAGGCACGAGAAATGGTTTTGCCAATATTCAATGAATTTGGATGAATTTTGAAAAGGTACCTTGAGTGAAGCTTGGTTATTTTCAGAGCCTTATACATAGAAGACATTTCTATAAGTCTAAAGAAGAGAAAAAGAGAAAACCTTTATTTTTTTAGTAGTTTAGGCCATTATAGGGGTGGGTGGTCACCATAATGGGAGTTTGGAGATTGTAGAGTCATGTGAGAGTCTTGTGGATTCAAGTTCTATCAAACATCAAAGGATTGCTTGAGGAGATGTTTGAGATAAGTATTTCTACTTTTGCTATGATTTATCTTATAAACTTGGTTTTTATATATATAGTTTTTTGTTTTGTTATCATCATGATTTCTAAGTAGTTTTTTTTCTTTCTCCTTGTACTAAAAAGTAATGATATGTGGGATGAGAATGTTTTGAAGATTTCTTTTATTCAAATAATTTATGATGGTATTTTTACCGGTTCTTTATATACTTTGCAAACTGGTCATTTGTGATGTTGAAACCCGTTGCGAAACATAATGACTCAGGAGGGCTATGATTTAACCAACTAGTGATAAACACACTAAACCTTGGAGGAAAAGGATGTCAAATCCAGGATAGTACAAATAGATAAGGAGATAAGTTTTGATGGGCGTAGAATTGGTGTTTCTAGGGTGACAGGCTAGATACTTTACCAATTTGGTCTAAAGTTGGAACAATGGTCCCTCATTAGTCCTATAGAGAAGACAGTGAGTAATCTAAAAGTGAGAGGGTAGAATCTACTTAGCATAACCACACAAGCTAGAAATAACTTTAGATTAGTCAATGTTCTTTATGCTCGGTAAGGGTAAAGAATAGGTATGCTCCTATTTGTCACAATACCTCATTTTCATCTTTAATCATTTGATTCCCGCATTGATTTACTTTTTCTTTCCAAGGGGAAAGACTTTTATTATAATCGTACTTCCTTACACATCTTTAATTTAGAGAATTTACATTTACATTTAGTTTAAATTAGAAGTAGCCACTTTAGTTATAACCTTTTATAAACAGTTCAATATTATTCTCCTATGAATTTAGTTTACATTTTAAGTAGAAATCTTTCTAAGTTAGCATAGTAAATTTCTTATTCCCTATGGTTTCGATACTGGGGTTTTTGAGGAAAACTCTATATTACTTGAAATAATACATATACTTGCCTAGTGCACCAAGTATGTAAACCACTAATCAATTTTATCACATATTTTTTTTGCATGCTCGCTGCTAAATATAAATTGGGTCAAAATTTTCACCATTATTTCAGACATAAATAATTATATAATTGCGGGTAAGGTCAAGTTTTTGGCGCCGTTGCCTAAAAACTAACGAAATTTTTAGACTTAGATATTTTTATTTTTATTTAGTTATAGATTTGTTTAAGAAGAATTTTTTTAATTTTCTTTTATTAGTATTTTTATTTTCTAAAAATATAAAAATACAAAAAAATAAAAAAAATAAAAAAGTTCTAAAAAAATAAAAATATTTCAAAAATATTTGTATTTTAGGTGTTTTGTTTTACTTTTACTTTCTCAACTTTTAATTTTGCGTGCAAAATTTAGGATCTGAAGGTTTAGTGCCCTATGATTCTAAGTTAGAATGAACCATTAGAAAAATTCTAAAATTAAAAGAACTTCATAATTTTCAAGAAACGACAAACACATCACAAAATTAGTTAAATAACAAAAATGTTGAAAATGAACATCGTGATTTACAAAGACCTTTAAGGGACTATGCAAACCCTACAACAAATGAAATTCACTTAAGCATACAAACCCCTGCTATAATGGCTAACTCATTTGAACTTAAAGCCTGTTATTCTACAAATGGTACAAAACAATCAGTTTGGGGGAACACCATATGAAGATCCAAACTTACACCTTGCAAGCTTTTTAAAACTGTGAGCTACATTTAAATTTGATGGTGTATCAACTGACGCTGTTGGATTTAGACTTTTCCTCTTTCCTTAAGGCATAAAGCAAAGATGTGGTTAAATTCATTAGCATCCGGATCTATTAGAACAAAAATTTTTGGCTAAGTATTTTCCACCTTAAAAAAATTACTAAGCATTAAAACGATATTACCTCTTTTACCTAATTTAAAGTTGAGTCAATATACAAAGCATGAAAATGATTTAAAGAACTCCTTAGAAAGTGTCCACATCATGCATTCCCAGACTGGTTAATTGTTCAAATATTTTATAATGGGTTAGCGATGCACCTAAAATATATAGCATTTATGTACATATTCTTATACCTATTTTTTGAGATATAGCGCTTTAATATAAGGTATTTGTGTGTTTTTCTTTTAGGTACAATTAAATGGATAAAAAATGGAGAAAGAAGAAAAAAATCAAATTTGGAGCAAAAATAAAGGTGTGAAAATGAACGTGGCGCCTAAGTGCCTAAGACTGACGCTTAAGTGCGTGGAGACAGAAAAGTTCACGCCTAAGTGTCAAAGACCTCACGCTTATGTGTCAGTTGTAGTTATGATGTTTGAAGATGTATTTAGACAAATTTTGAAGGGGTGTTTGAGGCAACTCTTGGTGAAAACGTGGATTACAGTTAATGGGTATGAAATTACATTGAAATGGCTCTTGAAATGAGGTAACTCTTGGAAAATTCATTGAATGTGGACACATTTTGAAGAGACGCCAAAGCACCTTTCGGAAAACAATAAATAGAAGGACTTGGATTGAGGAAAATAGAAGAGAAAAAGATAGGAGATAGAGTAGAAAGTAGTGTCTGTGTGTTTATAGTGAGATAGAGAGATTTTAACCCTTTAGGGTTAGGTGACCAGACTTAGGGAGGAGTGTAAGAGAAAGAAAGAGATTCGAAGCAACTTCAAGAGTTTGGTGGGTAAGAATTTGAAATAAATTTTTATCTTTACAACTGCATTTATTTTTAATTTAGACTTCTTGCATTTGACATGATTTTTACCTTTAAACTTAATTGTGGTTGTGTTTTCTCAATGAATTGAGTAGTTTTCCTTATCTTTTTTCCTTAAAAAAATAAGTAATTAAGTGTTGTAGGGAAGTTGTGTGAAGTATTTGTCTAAAACGTTGGAATAAGTTGTGATGATTAAATCCTTATATTTCATTTACTTCTTGATTTAGCCAATTGAGAAGTTAAAATTTATTGTGAGAACATGTAAGATCCGTGATGGTATTGTCTCACTCAACTAATGGTAGAATCACATGAGATTGTATGGATGAGAATGTAATTCATATGGTTGAGTGCAAATAAATAGGGAACGTTAAATAAATAGGAAAATAAAATTTAAAAGGTGTAAAGTTAGAGGACTTTAGAGTGACATGCTAAAGCCCCCAATTCAATCTATTATTTTAGGTTTTGATATGAGAAGTTAGCCCCCAGGTGGACGGAGAAGAGGGAACTCTAGAGTGAGAGTTGGTATCTTCCCTACCTAACCCAACTTCAGGACTAATTAAATTTTAGATTAGTCAATGTTCTTTATAGCATCTCTAGTATGAATAAAGAATAATATTACTCTTATTTTACACAACATAATTTAAATACTTCCACAAATAAATTCTTATACTTGTTACTCATTCATGATAAGAAAAAATGATATTTTATTTTTATTGCTTTCATCTTACAAAAATCTAGTTAAATTTAGTTAGTTTTTTAGTTTATTTTCAATTATACAAAAATTACAAAAAAGAGTCAAACTTCATTCCTATCATAATATCTATAGTTTGAATAAGACTCTTTTTCAATGTAAAATTTGTTGTCTAATTTCTTCTTAGAAGTTTTTAGCTTTCTTTATGGGTTCAATATTTTGGGGCTTAATTAAAAAGTCATATGTTACTTAATAATGGTATGTATACTTGTGTAGTATCTCAGTATTTAAATATAACAGTTGTACTCTTTACTTTCTTTAGAATTAAGTTTTTAGCACTGTCATAAGGAAGAAATATAAAATAAAAAAATCAAGATTCTAATTGCACTTACATCGTAATACTATCGTACCAGAAAGTCGGGATCAAGTTTTTGGCATCATTGCTGGAGAGTAAGAGAAAAATAAAAATTTGAAGGAAGTTTTAGAAAAACAAATTTTTTATTTTTTTTAGAAAGCCTTATTTACTTATTTAAACTTTTTATTTAAACTTTTAAATTTATTATAGGAATATTATAGTGTTGTTTTTATATAAGTTCTTATTTGTGTGATTTTATTTTATTTTGTAGTAATGTCTATGTAGTTCAAGTTCTAAAGGTCTAGTGCCCTACGAAAATCAAAAAAATAAAAAATACTGAAAAAGATAAAAAATTTCAAGAAATGACAAATCAAAAGAGTGATAAAACTAAATTAATCAAGAGTTTAGACCTAAATTCGTTAGCACCTGGATCTATCAGAGCTTGGGGTGATTTAGCACAAAAATTCCTTGCTAAATATTTTCCACCATCAAAAGGTGCAAAGCTTAGAATAGATATCACAGATTTTTATCAGTTTTAAAGGAAATCTAGTTATGAAGTGTGAGAAAGATTTAAAGAACTCTTGAGAAATTGCCCACATCATGTTGTACCGGATTATTTAATAATTCAAACCTTTTACAATGGATTAGTTGAATCTTTAGATCTATTATCGATGCCGTTGTTGGTGGATCATTGATGTCAAAACTATTTCATTGCTCATATACTTTAATTGAAGATATGGCTACTAATAACTTTTAATAGCCTTTTGAGAGGGTAAATCCTAAGGAAGTAGCCAATATTCATGAATCTGAAGCTTTTGCAATATTAGCAAATCAAGTTTCTACAATTTCAAGGAAGTTAGACCAATTTGGAATGAATTTTTCTCAACTAATTTCAATGATTGAAGAAAATTCATTAGGCCAAAATGGTAGAAGTGCAAAAATGGGAATTAACTATGTGTATCAATGATCAAACAGTTACTTTTAATATTTCAAAATCAATGAAGTACCTTGCAAAGGGTAAAGATGATGAATGTTACATAATAGATGTAATAAAATATCTGCGTGAATGTAATTTCAAAGCAACTTATGAAGAGAAATTTGAAATGAAAGAGTTGGAAAATGAGCAAGAAGATGAATTAGAGCAATCTAATGATTTTCATGAGGAAGATTCAAATTTTGTTCGAGAAAGTTTTAAAGTTTTGGACATGATAGAAAAAGATAAATCTTTTAGTCCATCAGCAATCTGATGATTTTCATGAGGAAGATTCAAATTTTGTTCAAGAAAGTTTTAAATTTTTGGACATGATGGAAAAAGATAAATCTTTTAGTCCATTGATTTAAAAACCTCTTGAACTTGAATTAAAGTTATCTAAGCATTTAAAATATGCCTTTTAAGTGATTCCTCAACATTACCGGTTATATTTTCCTAAAATTTAATTTTAGAAGAAGAAAAGAATTTAATGAAAACTTTGAAGAATTATAAGAAAACCTTTTGATGGAAAATTATTGATAGTAAAGGAATCAGTCCTTCAATTTGTATACATAGAATTCTTATGGAAGAAAATTGTAAACCCAAGGCTGATCCTCAAAGAAGATTGAATCCTGTTATGAAAGTATTTGTTAAGAAAGAAATTTTAAAGTGGTTAGACGGTGAAATTATCTACCCTATTTTGGATAGTGCATTGGCTAGTCCAATTCACAGCATTCCTAAGAAATGAGGAGTGATTGTGACTATTAATGAACATTATGAGTTAATAATAATAAGGCAAGTCACAAGGTAGCGAATATGCATTGAATATAGAAAATTAAATCTCGCCACTAGGAAAGATCATTTTCCACTACCCTTTCAAGATCAAATGTTGGATAGACTAGATGGACACAAATATTTTTATTTTATGGATGGATATACTGGTTATCACCAAATACAAAAAGCTTCTGAGGATCAAGAGAAAACAACTTTTACTAGTCCTTATGGTACATTTTCTTTTAGAAGAATGCCCTTAAGTTTATGTAATGCGCTTGTTACAATTCAAAGATGTATGATGACTATTTCTGAGATTTAATTGACAAAGGAATTGAAGTTTTTATGAATGATTTTTTAGTGTTTTGAAATTTATTTGAATCATGTTTAAAATATTTATCATGAGTTCTTAAGCACTGTGAAGACACAAATTTTGTCCTTAATTAGGAAAAATGTCAATTTATGATAGCAGGAGGAATTGTTTTAGGACATCATACATCAGAAAATGGTATGGAAGTGGATCCTGTAACAATTCAAGTGATCACTAATTTACCTCACCCAACAAATGCGAGGTAAATTAAGAGTTTTTTAGGACACGTTGGATTCTACAGGTGATATATTAAAGACTTCTCAATAATTGCTAAGCTTTTATGCCATTTACTCGAAAAAGATGTAATTTTTTATTTTGATGAGGAGTGCATAAAAACTTTTGAGCTATTAAAAGAAAAATTAGTCACTGCATCAATTATTGTTCCATCAGATTGGGAGAACCCTTTTGAATTGATGTGTGATGCAAGTGATTAAGTTATTGAAGTTATTTTAGGACAAAAATATGATAAGATTTTCACAGTAATTTACTATGCTAGTATAACTCTTAATGAAGCTCAAATTAATTACACCACAACTGACAAAGGGTTATTAGCAATAGTATTTACTTTTGAGAAATTTAGATCATAATTAATTGGAACAAAATGTGTTATGCATAAAGATCATTTTGTTATTAAATATTTAATGAAAAAGAAGGGTGCAAAGCAAAGATTGATAAGATGGATTCTTCTTATGCAATAGTTTGACTTTGAAATAGTAGATAGGAAGGGCGTTGATAATCAAATTATTGATCATCTGTTGTCGGCACTATTTTTGGTGTGGGGTTTGCCCGTAAGAAGCTGTCGGTCATCGGAATTGAAATCCCGTTGCCCGCTTCGGAACGATGTTTTAAAAAAAAAAAATTTAGTTTTGAAAAAGATGAAGTCAAACTGACCCCATAATTTTCATA
>NW_018165247.1:53370-53970 GCF_001263595.1 Phalaenopsis equestris | reverse complement strand
TGTGAAGCAATCAGCACAAATAACCTTGAAGATGTGAGAATTTAGGTCATGACGAACGACAACCTCAGAATCCTAAGGCAAGTTTAGGGCTTAAATTGTACAACAAGATTGTACAAATGCCTAAAAGATGTGTTTGAGGATTTATGTTGCACTAGGCAAACGAACTCGAGTTCCTATGGCTTTGTCGTTTAAAGCTAAGGAAGGATGTGTTGTTGTAGATCCTCTTGCTGTTGAAGATGGCCGGGCTGCCCACCATGTAAGCTCCAAGCTCATCGTTGTAACAGAATTCAAGTTCTTCTAGGTCATTCGGTTATAATGTCAAATCAGATGACCCTATGGTTAAAGTTCTTTAAATTTTATTAAGGGCATATTAAAGTTGATTAAAGCGACACCGGTCAAGATCCCACGGTTCCATCGTCCCGGCACCACTATTTTCTATTGGAATCACTTAGTCCAAATGAATTTACTAAACTCAACTTAATGAGTTCCATAATTTCATTTAGACCGTAGGAAACCTCGTTAGCAACCGTAGGTTACCTCCTACGAGGGATTCCCGATCTTCTAATAGAGACGTATTAATTTAGTTGAAGTTGTATTTTT
>NW_018165247.1:37378-48549 GCF_001263595.1 Phalaenopsis equestris | reverse complement strand
CCAAGGGCAGTTAGGTAATTTGGAGGTGCCTAGGGGCAAAAGACCAAGTTAGGCATTTCACATAGAATTGGATAGATATCCATTCTAAATGAATCATGGATTAATGTATTGTGAAGATACGGTGTACCCTAGTTCCAAATCAACACCCAGGGTTGACCCTAAAGCCAAGTAATCCTATAGGGACTTTTCTTGAATTCTCTTATAATGATCTTACCTACTAAATGCTAGAGGTTAAGATCAGTACGTGGAATTTTAAGTTGAGTAAAAAAAAAAGAGTTTTGAATTTCTAATGGGGGGGTACTTAATGGTGGTGGTGGGGTACTTCTTCTAATTTTCTAAGACTAGTCAATAGGAAAATCCTATGGCTAGACCTAGGCTACTAAAGAAGTTTTCTAGACCTCAACCAAAAATGAGGTCAACATCTGTCCAGGCTTGAATTCAAAAAATCACTCTGTTATGAAAAAAATTAATGAGAATTTTTCAGATTAAAAATTATTCAATATTAATGAGCGGTGTGTTCCATGATATGCTGGAGTTGTGAACTTTATTGTTAGTGATATTATACTGTATGGTCTGACATACCAATGGAAGAGAAAACTTTTATCTGAAGCTAAGACTAATTTTTTGGATGACCCATTTTTATATAAATAAGGAAATGATCAAATTATTTGAAGATGTGTGCCCTTAGAAGAAACTTATGAAATTATCCAAAAATGTCGTGATTCTAATTTTGGAGGACATTTTGGTGTTGATAAAACAACATACAAAATTTTTGCAATCTTAATTTTATTGGCCTACAATCTTTAGAGATGTTAGCACTTATATTAAAACTTGTGATTAATGTCAATGTGTAGAAAATATTTCTTAAAGAAATGAGATGTCTCTCAATTATTTGTTGGAAGCCAAGATATTTGATGTTTTTGGATTAGATTTCATGAGACTATTTATACCATCTTTCATAAATTTATATATATTATTAGCAGTAGATTATGTATCCAAATGGATAGAAGTTGTCACTTTACCTGGATGTGATGCTCAAAATATTGCAAAGTTTTTAAGAATAAACATATTTTGTAGATTTGGGATTCCTAGAGTATCATAACTGACGGGGGAAGTCATTTTAGAAATGCAATAATGGAGAAATTAGTAGAGAAATATCATATCAACCATCAAATTGTTACTGCTTATCATCCTTAGATAAGTGGTTTGGCTGAATTATCCAATAATGAAATTAAAATAATTTTAGAAAAAGTCTGTGAATACAACAAAAATGAATTGGGCAGTCAAACTTGATTATGCTTTGTGGGTTTATAGGACTATATATAGAACTCCTATATGAATGTCCCCATATAGGCTAATATTTGGGAAAGTTTGTCATTTACCAATTGAACTTGAGCATAAGGCATATTGGTTTATTAAGGAATTTAATTATAAATTAAATGATGCTGGTGAGAAAAGAATATTACAATTAAATGAGCTTAAAGAGATAAGGAATGAATCTTATGAGAGTGTTAAGATTTATAAAAAAAAGATGAAGATCTGGTATGAACGGAGGATTCATACTAAAAATTTTGAGCTAGGACAGTAAGTTTTGCTATATAATGCAAGATTAAGATTATTTCCAGGAAAACTTAAGTCTAGGTGGATGGCACCATTTGTTGTGATAAAAGTTTATCTCTATGGAGCTGTAGACATCAAAGATCTTAAAAGTGATAAAATATTCAAAGTGAATGGTCACAGGCTGAAAACCTACTTTTTAAGGGATCAACTTACATTAAATGATCTTTTGTTGTTGGGTTAATCAGAATAAGCATTGGTTACATCGGGCTGAGGACGTTAAATGAAGCACTTTGTGTGAGGCAACCCATAGTTCTTAGTGTGTATTTATTTTAAATTTTATCTTTGATGAAGAAAAATGTGGTAACATTTTTTAATATATAATGATATAGTGAGGATTCTAAGACCTTAATTGATGGCTTAGACATGTTAGAGTGCATATTTGGAAGTCAAGCAGACCTATACTAAAATAAGCACTGGCGCTTAAGTGCAATAGTTTAAAAAAATGTGTATAATTGATATTCTAGAAGGATTAATCATGGTTTAGTGGCTTTAAATGTGGTTTGGTGGTTTGTGAATGTGAGTAATGGGTTTAAGCTTCATTCAAGGCCTATAAATAGCATGAGAATGAATAGAATTTTTATCCCATTTTAAATTTTCATCCTAAAGTTTCATCCTAAAGTCTAAGTGAAGTGAAGAGAAAAAGAGTGTGAGAACTTGAAAAAATGTCTTATTGGGAGATTGAAATAAAGAAGAAAGAAGAAGCCATAAAGAAGAGGGTCGTGAGTCAAAGTGTGTAAGAGTTATACAACGGATTCCTAGCCGTAAGTATAGAAGGAATAGTGGAGAAAATTTCAAAGATTGAGGTTGTCGTGGATTCAATCAATGCAAAAGTGAATGATACTAATGCACACTTGGAGCATATCAGATGTCAACTTAAACTAAAATTCAACCATACATATCTTATAGAAGAAGTGGGCATGACGATGTATTTGAAAAACAAGTGGATTAAAGAAGACACAATGAGATTTCTTCATCACCGTCTGTTCTATCAAATCTACATTTTGAATGCCTCTAAAGAAACAAGTGAAAGGTCAGGTTATGTTCCACTGGAAGGAGAATGGAATTAATTTCGAGAGTCTAGTTTTGTTTGTCCATAGTTAGTGTTTGTCTGCTTTATGTGTTTTATGTGTTAAGTGTGTTGTGTATTTGAATTTTTGTGTTTAAGAGTTATCATTCAAGAATCTTTGGATTGATGAAATATGTGTTTGTTTGTGAAAGTGTTTAGAAAATTGTGTTTGTATTTTTTTTAAGAGATTAATGAGAGTGTTTGTTAGTTTGAAATATTATGTGTTATTTAATGTTAAATTGAAATTGAGAAAATTTGTGAATTTTGAGAAAGAGGAGAATAGAAGGGGAAGAAAGTAGTAATTAAGAATTATAAGACCATTTAGGGTTGGATGACATAGTCTTGATATGCATTTAACTTAAAAATAAAAAAATATCCAAAATTGTGCACTAGCGCCTGAGCGCCAAAACCTCATGCTTAAGCACTGGTTACCCGAGAGGTAGATGCCTAAGCACCACACCAGTCTTGCTTAAGTGCCAGTTCACTTAAATCGGTTTATGAATGATTAAAGGTCAAAATTTTAGCGAAAAATCACAATTTTTTCCCCTCGATATTGTCTTATTCCTTTTGTTAGATCTGAGGCATCTCCAAAGTTGAATATTTCTTAGTGAAATTGAGCCAAATTTGCTAGATTTCATCTTCTCAAGGTGAGAGCTTCACTTCTATGTATATTTTTTTATTTTCACCATATATTTTGAGTAAATTGTGGAGTTATTCTAAAATCACTATTCATGGTGAAATTTTATGAAAAATACATGGAAAATACATGAAAATGATAGTTTAAGCTTTTGGACGTTAAGTTTAGTGATTTAGACTTAAGTTTAGGATTTATTGTGAATTTTATGTGATTTTTAGATAATGGCATTAAAAATGAAGATGAGCAAGGGGAAGTCCACTTTCGATTCCAGTAAATTTTCCAATTCAAAATCTCAGGATTGTTTGCAGAAGCGATGTTGCTGAGAAAGTTGATTCCTGAGTGATGTTTTAAAAATTTGTGTAGAGCAATGGAAGATTTGAAAGTTAGCTGATAGTGGGAACATTTCTATTATTTTTTTCTACTGAAGCAGTCATTTCTAAAGTTTGGGAGTTTTATGCTAATCTCTTTAAGGCAGTGAAGATCAGGTTATGTGAGAGGGAAATCAATAGTTTTTTCTCTAGAGGAAATTAATTCATTTTACCAACTGCCCCCGAGTTTGTTTTTTCTTTATTCAAATTATAATCCTACTGTGGGAGAGTTAGATGAGTTTTTTTCTTCAATGACTGTGGGAAGAGGATTGTGGAAAATAACGAATGATAAGAGAGCAAATTTGCCTGCGTCAAAGCTTGATGCAAAGGCAAAAGTGTGGCACTACTTTATTTCTGCTCGTCTACTCCCTACAAATCATCCAAGTGAAGTTACAAGATAGAGACCAATTTTGAACTACTATTTTCAATAGATCTTTAATATATCAGGCTATCACTAGTTCTACCAGAACTACGACTACTGCATGTTTGGGATTCACATCCTTAATTTTTTCTTTATGTGAGCAGGCTGGTGTGAGATTTGATAGTTGGGAAGAGATTCTTTAGCTACTAAAGCCTATTACAAGTGTCAATGTGAAATATTATTCCAAGCATTATATTTTTGGATGGAAAGGAGAATTTTCAAGAGGTTCATGTGCTTCTACATCTCGTGCTTCTACTTCACAAGCCTCTGCATCATAAGGTCAGTCGACTAGTCCTGATGCGCAATCACAATTAATGCAGCGGGTGTTAAATAACATCAACTACACTGTGAATAAGGTACTAAATTTAGAGAACTACGTAGAACATATTGATACTTATATGAAGAGAGAAAGTGATTATGAAGAAAAATATCACACATCTTTGGAGCACCTTATTACGGGTGACCAAAGTGTGCATTTCCTTCATATCCACAGTACCCTCACTATGAGCCAACAAAATTTTGCGATGATGATGAGGAGTAGGAGGAGGAAGAGGAATGGCTTGAATATTTTATTTTTAAATTGTATGATTTTTGTTTGTTGTAGTTGTTTGGACTATTACTCTTTAATATGTTAGTGTTTGTTGTAATTGTTTGGACTGCTGATGTTATATGTGTTTTGTTGTGTTGGATATTGTTGTGATGTTTAAAAAAAATATTTTTTTGTTATTGTGAGTAGTTATGTTTTGTTTTTGTGGTAGTAATTGTGTGAATATGGTTGTTTAGTTGTATTGTTATGGTTTCTAAAGAATTTATCCAAATATTTTAGGAAGGTTTAGAATATTGCTAACTTTCACTTAAGAATTTAATGTTTAAATTTTCAATTTACTACCATATACTTTCTTTATGTTATAGTTATGAATTTATGTTATTTTGTGTTTATTTGCTTTTCTATTATCCTCCACTGCATAGAAGTCCGTTGAATCTCATGTATGTCAAAATTAAGTTAAAATTTGATCAATTTATTTTTACTCTTGTTTTTAATTTTTATACTTGTATATTTAGGATATGAAAATTCCTGTAAGCATGTTATTTTTAGTTTTCATTCCTTCTTATTTATATATTATGATAAAATGTTTTATCTTATTAAAAATTTAAGCTTGAGGGGATGAAAAACAATTTTCAAAGCTTGAATTTTATTTGTTCTCAAATGTGCTACAAGTAAATTTAATTTTGATTGAAAAGAAATTATTATGTTTTTGAAGTTATATTAGGGAAGTCAAATCATTTTTAACATTTTCTTTCTATTTCTATAGTTTCAGTTATAAATGTTTTAACCTTTTAAGAAAAAAACTAAGTTTATGGAAGGGAGAAAAACTATTTAAGAAAAAAAACATAATTTTATTTGTCCTTAAGAAAACTATAATCAAAGAAAATATCATTTTAAAAGTAATATGGGGGCATGTGGTGTTATTTTTAGAGAATTGTATTTTTTTATTCTATAGATGTTTGGTACACTTAAGTAAATTTTTAGTGATAAAGGTTAGTTCTAAGAATTAAGATATCACGTAAAAGAGAGTATGGATATGATTTTAATATTTAAAGTAAAAAAAGAAATTATGATTTTGAAATACTGAGGACCTTAGATCTATACTTTAAAGTATTGAGACTCTATGAAAAATCATTTTTAAAAAATAATTATCAAAGTAAAGAAATGTGATGATTTTTTAACTTTAATAGGTGGATAGTGAAGTTACAAATTATTAAAGGTTGATCAAAATATAGTAATCTTCACTGAGAAAAAAAAAAGAAAAGATTGAAAAGGATCTTGAAAAGAAAAATAAAAAGAAAAAATAAATTAAAAAAAGAGAAAAGAAAAGTATATATAAAAGTGAGGAAAAGCTTGATGGGTTGTCTAATTAAAAATTGGCTTCACTTGAATCATTTCATAAAGAAAGAGGCTTTATTAGAGTTCTGAGCTTTTATTTTCTTACAGTTTTAGTTTACCTTTACTACTAGAGTTCTCTCAAATTATATTTGTTATTTTTCTGAGACACTATGATTTTCAAACTACAAATAATTTTTAAAATGAATAGAAAATTAGAATTCCTATATTTGATTACAAAATATTCTTTTGCTTTATTTCTAGCCTGAATTACTAAGATTTTCCTAAAGTCATAACTACCACATTTATAGGAAAAAACTATAGAGGTCTTTAATGAAACCCACTACCACATGTTAACATATTTAATTTTTCAAAAAAAATAAGTTACTTGAGGACAAGTAACAATTCAATTTGGGGGATTTTTGACATGCCTAAAATATATTGCTTTTACTTGCACATTTAATGCCTGTTTTTAATTATATTGTGCTTTAATGCAAGGTATTTTTGATTTTTTTTAGTTGTAGGTACACTAAGTGGAGAAAATAGAGCAAATAGAATGAAAATGGAGCAAATTAGAGTCAAATGAAGCAAAAAGGTTAATGTTGATCTAGCGCCTAGGCGCCAGAAAATAGAGAGCCTGGCGCATAGGCGTCATAAGAAATTATCTAGAAGATCCATTGAACATGGACAAATTTTGAAGGGATGCTTGAAGTAACTTATGAGTATTTTGAGAGATTTATTTAAAGAGACTTCTGGAGATTCAAAAGAGAGACTTTTGGAGGAGGAAAAGGGAGACTTTTGGATAGAATTGGATTCTTCCTAGAGAGGAGAAATTCTTGGAGGCTCGTTTGGACTTAGATGAGAAGAGAGGATGTGAGAAATATCTTCTTCACCATAGTTCTAAGTAAGTTTATTGTAGAACTATAAAAAGAGTAAGTGATTCAAAGAAACTAGAAGGATTGTTTGGGAAGGAGTTCAAAGAAAAGTTGTGTACTTTGTTTATTTTTACTTAGTCTTGTCTTGTAAGCTTTTATTTATCTATAAATCCATGTGCTGTTGTTTCTTTCCCATGAGATCTGAGTAGTTTCCTTTGTCTTTCTCCCTATAATGAGAAATAATTATGTGTAGGAATGTAGTTTAGTAGAAGTTCTTTTAAAATTAAATAAATTATGATAATTCAAACTTTTTGGTTAATTTACTTATTGATCTAACCAATTAATTTGTTAAAATCTGTTGTAAAATATAGTGACCTGAAGTGGGCTGAGTTTTAACAAAGTAAGAATTAAATTTAGCCTCATGGATGAGAATGTAGTCCCTAAGGTTAAGTGCAAATAAATAGGGAAATATGTTTTGATAGGTGCAGAATTGGAGATTTTAGGGTGACAAACAGAAATCCCCAACTTGGTCTAGATGTTTGGAAACTAAAGTGAGATGTTTGCCCTAAAGTGAGGGAAAGTGGGAACTTTAGAGTGAGAGCTAGTATCTTTCCAGCCTAATCATGGGTTTAGGGACCAAACTCTAGATTAGCCAATTTTCTTTATGCACTCGAGAGAGGATAATGAATAGAATTTATCTTATTTGGCACAATACCTTAATTATATTTAAAATTATTTTTCTACACTAATTATAAACTCATTGCAAGAGGAAGGATGTTTTATAAAAATTTGAACTCTTCATACAATGTTAGTTTAGAGTAGTGGTAACTTTACATTTTAAAACCTTTTTAGATTGTCCTGCATTTATATTTTGCATTTGCTTACCATACTAGCATTCCTTTTAATTCTATAGGATTATATATTACACAAAACATTGTAATCATTTTTTATATAAGTTTACTACAATTTAAACAAGATTTTATTAAAGTCACTACACAAAAACTTGTAATCATTTCCTATATGAATTTACTACACAATAACATGTTGGATAGACTCGCAAGACGTCACTTTGTTTGCTTTTTGGATGGGTATTCTAGATAGCACCAAATACCTATAACACTTGAATTTCAAGAAAAGCCAACATTTACTATTCCATATGGGAAAGGAATTCATGTTTTCATGGAGAATTTCTCAATTTTTGGTACCTCTTTTAATTTATGTCTGGATCATTTAGCTAAGATTCTAAAATGCTGTCATGAAATAGATTTACTTCTCAATTTGGAAAATGTCATTATATGGTCGCAGGAGGAATTGTGTTAGGACATAAGATTTTTGAAAATGGCATGAAAGTAGATCCAACTAAAATTCAATTTATTGTTGAATTACCAGCTCCTACATCAGTGAGAGGAGTAATAATTTTTCTAGGACATGCTGGGTTCGACAGGCGGTATATTAAAAAATTTTAAAAAATTGTTAAGCCGCTACGCTATCTTTTAGAAAAAAAAACACAAATTTTGATTTTAATGAGGATTGCCTAAATGCTTTCAAATTATTAAAGGAAAAATTAATCATTGCACCTTTTATTGTTTCACCCGACGGGGAAAAACCATTTAAAATAATGTGTGATGCAAGTGATTACGCTATTGAGGCAGTATTAGGGCAAAAATATGATAATATTTTAAAGTTATATGCTATGATAGTAAAACCCTTAATGAAGCTCAAATTAATTATTCTACCACTAAAAATGAATTATTGGCGATAGTATATACTTATAATAACTTTAGACCTTATCTCATTTGGGCGAAATGTATCACATTACTAAATATTTTTCTACTACTAAATATTTGATGCTGAAGAAGGATTCAAAACCATGATTTTTAAATGGGTCCTTTTGATGCAAAAATTTGATTTTTAAGTAGTAGATAGGAAGGGTATCAATAATCAAATCATTGATCATTTATCAAGGCTAGAACGGGAAAACTATGGTGATAATGATAATGACATAAATGAAAATTTTCCTATTGAATAATTATACTCTGTTTCTGAGTGGCGTACTCTGTGGTATGCTGTCATAGTTAACTACCTTGTTCATCATATTTTACCCTACAGATTAGACAGCCACCAAAAGAAAATTTTCATGTATGGCACAAGATTTTACTATTGGGACGACCCTTATTTATAAAAGAAATGTAAGGACTTAGTTATCAGAAGATGTGTGTATTTTGAAGAAATCAAGGAAATCATTAAGAAATGTCATGAATCTGATTTTGGGGACATTTTAGAGTGGATTAAACTACATATAAAATTTTACAATCTAGATTCTATTTTCCAACAATATTTAGGTATGTTAATACTTACGCGCGATGTTAATACATATATAAAAACATGTGATAGATGTCAAAGAGTAGGCAATATTTTTAAGAGAAATGAAATGCCCCTAAATTTTACCTTGGAAGTTGAAATTTTTTATGTATGGGGTTTAGATTTTATAGGATCATTGTACCATCTTCTAGAAATGAATCTTATGAGAATGCTAGATTTTATAAGGAAAAGATGAAAAATTGGCATGATCAAAAGATTTTAAGAAACCATTTCAAACCTGGACAAGAGGTTTTGGTATACAATACTTAATTGAAATTATTTTTTGGAAAACTTAAGCCTAGGTGGTCAGGGCCATTTATTGTGATAAAGCCTATCATTTTGGTGTTGTGGATATTAATGATATGAAAATTGAACAAATAATTAAAGTAAACAGGCATCAACTAAAACTCTACAATTGTGGAGACAAGCCTTTGTATGAAGAGATTCTGATGTTGGGCCAACCTGAGTAAAACATTAGATATGTCGAACTGATAATGTTAAACCAAACACTTTGTGGAAGACAACCCATAGTTATCTGTGTAGATTGATTTATGATTTTTTTTTTGTTGTGGACTATATGATGTAGTATTGAGACCTACTAGATGTGAGGAGGCACAAATACACTAATTTGATGATTAGAACGAGATTGGGACATGAAAAACTTGATGCAAGGAGAAATGGTGTTTATGTAAGCACTTGGGCCTATGCGCCAAATTTGATGCCTAATGCCAAAATTCGGTAAGCCTGGCGCCTAAGTGCCAGAATCCGACACCTAGGCGCCATAGTTACATTACGTGGGTAAAGCTGTCCACAATGGTTTTAACCAAAAATTTTCTATTAAAATCACTAAATCTCGTCCCTTAAAGTTAGAACTTTTAAATTTGTCCTGAGAGAAGAAGAATTGGAGAAGATTTGAGTGGTTAGTTGATATTTCTTGACTAAATGGAGAGTATAAGGAACAATGATGAAAGTGAGAAGAAGACAGTGCCCAGGGACACCCAAACTTAGTTTAATGGTTTACTAACACTAAGTTATGAACATATCACTACAAACTGATGAAGATTGAAGAGGGTTGGGAATCCTGCACAACAAGCTAAGTGACATGTACCACCAGTACAAGAATTTGGAGTGGCAGATGCAACTCCAATTCAACCATTTGGCTTGTTATCAAGACTATCAGGTAATTTTGTATCTTGATAAAAAGTGGATCAATGAGAAAACATCCTTAAAATTCTCTCATTCTCCTTTCTACCACTTATATGATTGCAACTTTCTATCAATTAAAAAGGTGGAAGATAATGGTGCCAATAATTACTGATCATTGGAAGGACTTCTGAGGATTTTATGTGTTAATATGCATGTTATTGCAATTAGTGTGTTAACTCTACTCGAGGTACTATGTGAAGTTTAGTATTTGTATTAGTAATGGTTTGATCTATATCATTAATTTGATATGTTCTTTGTATTATAACTTGTTTGTTGGTAATGAAAATGTGTTAAGTTTTGTTGACCTCACTTTTGGTTGAGGTCTAGAAAACTTCTTTAGTAGCCTAGGTCTAGCCATAGGACTTTCCTATTGACTAGTCTTAGAAAATTAGAAGAGGTACCCCACCATTAGAAATTTAAAACTCTTCTTTTTACTCAACTTGAAATTCCACATATTGATCTTAACCTCTAGCATTTAGTAGGTAAGATCATTATAAGAGAATTCAAGAAGAGTCCCTATAGGATTACTTGGCTTTAGGGTTGACCTTGGGTGTTGACTTGGGACTAGGATATCAATGTATTAATCCCTGGTTCATTTAGAATGGATATCTATCCAATTCTATGTGAAATGCTTAACTTGGTATTTTGCCCCTAGGCACCTCCAAATTACCTAACTGCCCTTGGTACCCAAATTTGGCTAAAAATTCCAAATTTTGCCAAAATACCCAAAATTGA
>NW_018165247.1:25175-30716 GCF_001263595.1 Phalaenopsis equestris | reverse complement strand
AACAGATGTCATAACTTTCTTTAGTTTATTTGATCGAGCCTCACCCTCAATTCTTGTGTTCATCCTTTGGGATAGATACAGGATTTGAGGTAAAGCGCTCTTTCATTTAAACTATGAAAATTATGAGGTCAGTTTGACTTCATCTTTTTCAAAACTAAATTTTTTAAACGTCATTCCGAAGCGGGCAACGGGATTTCAATTCCGATGACCGACAGCTTCTTTTGGGCAAACCCCACACCAAAAATAGTGCCGACAAGTTTATGAAAAATCTTGTGTGTTTGATTGTTGGAATGAATGGAGTTTTTAAAGTTATAATGGAGTAAATTTAAGTTGGAAGACGTTGGTAGAATAGTCAATTAAGGAATGAGGTTAAATTAATTTTAAATTTTGATTTGGAGGCCTTAGGCTTGTTGTGTCACACTTAAAGCTAAATTTTCCAAAGATTCGGGCCTTAAGCCTAGGCAGCAAAATTGGCACCTAAGCACCAGCCATTTGTACAAAAAGGGGCCTAGTCACCAAAATCTTGCGCCTAGGCGCCAGACTGGCTGAACTGTTTAATAAGAGTGAAAATTGGGATTTAAGCCAGCCCACTATTTCTTATATTTCTTCTTCTTCTTTTTTATCCTCTAGTTTTCGAAAGTGACACTTAGAGCTTCCCCTAGTTTGAGATTATTCAACTTTTAGAGGCCAAAAACAACGGATTTCATCTTCTCCATGTTAGATCAACATTTTGGCATAGAAATTTTATGGTTTCACAATGGATTTCTTCCACATTGAGCGTAGCCTAAAAATTGCTAAATTTTGGAATTTATCGTAAAAAATCCATGGATGAAAGCTTCATTTTCTTGGAAAATACTTTTAAGAGCCTTTAAAACTTATAAATATTATTTTTTAAGAATTTATCCAGATTTGAAGCATGGCTCCTAAGACTAAGAAAGGAAAGGGGAAGAAAATCTTTGATAACACAAAATTTGTGAATCATAAGGCTCAGAACATATACAATGAATTTCTATTGTCACGAAAATTCATTACAAAGCGGAGCTTTTCATGTCCCGGTGAGCGATACAACACCTGATTGTTGCTTGCCAGTGGGAGGTATTCTACTACTTCACTATCGTAGCATTTATTTTTGTCATGAGAGAATTCTATGAAAATTTACATAAGGTTCCCAAGGATGAGTTATTTGTTAGAGGACAGGGAGTTGAGTTCACCCCTGAGCGGATCAATGTGCTATATGGTTTATTTCCTTCTCTGGACTGCTTTTATTCAAAGTTTGAGCCTACTGAGTCTAGAAGATTAGTAATGAACATAAGGTAAACATAAGTAAAAGTTTTTAGTAATAAAGGGAAATTCTATAGTTAATATATTTAGTATAAAAGTATAGGAATATGAGTTTACTGTTAAGAGTAAGAAAAATTGTGTTTTCGAAACATTAAGGATTTTAGAGCTACACTTTTAATAATAAATCAAGACTCTATGAAAAATTATTACTGCACTAATACACATTTTTAAATAAGGAAATCTCAGAAGTTTTTTACTTTAGGAAGAGGATAGTGATAATCAAAATCATTAAAGGCTATAAAGATATAGTAATGCTCATATAAAAAAAATAAAAAAAAGAAAGGATTGAAAATGATCCTGAAAGAAAAAGAAAATGAAGAGCTAAAAGAAAAAAATGAAAAAATGAAAAAAAAAACATGTGGGGAGAAGCTTGAGAAGATGCCTAATTAAAAATTGGTTTCACTTAAATTTTCTTAAAGGAAAAAAACTTATTTACACTTTTGAAATTTTAAAAGTGTTACTCTCTTTACTAGTAGATTTCACTTATAATTCTTTTTTTTTTAATTCCTTATTGTGACAAATTACAGTTATTTTTAAAAAGAATAAAAAAACAGAATTCATAACTTGATTACTGAATATCCTTATATTTTAGTTTTAGCCTGAATTTTTGAAAACTTTTCTTAAAATTTTTGCTATCACATTTATTGGACAAAAAATTTAAGATTCTTTAAGTTAAACCCACTACCATAAATTAATATATTTGCTTTACATAGTATAAAGGTTACTTAAGGACGAGTAACGTTTAAGTTTGGGAAATTGACATGCTACCTATTTTTTATGTGTAATTCATGCTTCTTTTTAATAATATTGTACTTTAATGAAATGTATTTTGTGTTTTTTTTTATTTTAGGTGCAAGAAATGGAGTTTAAGAGAAAAGGAACAAAAAATGGAGCAACAAATGGGTCAAATCAAGCCAAAAGACTATAAGGTGACCTAACGCCATGGAAACTCGATGGTGGCGCCTAATCGTGAAGGCTGGGCACTTAAGCACCAGAAATGGTTTAGCTAAGATTTAATGAATTCAGATGAATTTTGAAAAGGTGCCTCAAGTGACCCTTGGTTATTTTTAGAGCTTTATATATAGAAGGAATTTTTACATGTCCAAGGAGAAGAAAAGGAGAGAAAATTTATTTTGTTTAGTAGTTTAGGCCACTATAGGGGTGGGTGGCCACTATAGTGGGAGTTTGGTGATTATGGGGTTTTGTGAGAGTCTTGTGGAGTCAAGTTCTATCAGAAAACTTCAGAGGATTGCTTGGGGAGAAGTTTGAGATATGTATTTGTACTTTTGTTTAAGCTTTGTCATGTACACTTGGTTTTTATATATATAATGTTTTGTTTTGTTTTCTCCATAATTTCTGAGTAATTTTTTTTTTATCCTTAGAATAAGAAGTAATGATGTGTGGGATGAGAAATTTTTGAATATTTCTTTTATTCAAAACAATTTGTGATAATTTGTGATAGTATTTTCATTGGTTCTTCATTTACTTTGCAAACTGGTCATTTCTGATGTTAAAACCCATTGCGAAACACAATGACCTGAGAGGGCTATGATTTCATGAACTAATGAGTATCGCACTAAACCTTGGAGGAAGGGGATGCAAAATCTAGGGGGAGTTGATACACCTAAAATATATAGTGTTTTTATACACATTTTTATACCTATTTTTTGAGATATTGCACTTTAATGAAAATTATTTGTGCGTTTTTTCTGTAGGTACAATCAAATGGATGAAAAATGATAAAAAGAGAGAAAAAGAATGGAGTGGAAAAAAGAGTGGAAAAAAGTCAAATTTGGAGAAAAAAATGAAGAAATGTGCAAAAATGAACTGGGGCGCCTAAGCGTCAAGTTTCTCACACTTAAGCGCTAAAGTTAGTTACATAAAGAAATATTTAATTGGAGCGGAATTTTGAACATGTGTTTGAAGCAATCCTTGATAAAAACGTGGGAAATAACCCATGGACATAAAAATTCATTCAATTGTCTTATGAGGAGGTAAATTCTAGAAGATTTATTGAATGGAGACACCTTTTTGAAGAGACACCAAGGCACCCCTTGGATTTATATAAGCAAAGACTTTGATTTTCCAAGAAAAGGGTCCAACAACCATCCACCAAAGTTTACCACCGCCACCGCCGCCGGCGGCCACTTTTATTTTATTTTATCTTATTTTGAGTTTTAGTTGGTATTGTGAGAGAAGGAAGATAATTCAAAGGAAATTCAAGGTATTTGATGGAGAGAATTTGAGATAAATGTTTATATTTGTGACTACACTTAGTTTTTAATTTAAATTTCTTGTTTTTGTGCTTGATTTCTACTTTTAAACCTCTGTGTGTATGTGTTTTCTCCATCAATTTTGAGTAGTTTTTTTTTCCATGAATTCCGAGTAGTTTTCATTATCTATTTCCTTAAAATGATAAGTGATCAAATGTTTAAAAGAAGTTGTGTGAAGTATTAGTCTTCACTGTTGGAAGAGGTTATGATTATTCAAGACCTTGCACTTCATTTACTTCTTGATTTGTCCAATTAAGATGTTAAAACCTGCTAATGGATATCATAAGTCTCGTTTTAATTTAATATATATATATATAATTTAGAAAAAAAAAGTATTTAAAATTTTTGAAAATATAAGACCAAACTGATCTCATATCCCTGGTAGTTTAAATAAATGAGCCTAATACTGTAAGCAATGGATCTACCTCGAATGATAAATACACTGCTTACTAGGAAGACTCAATTAAATAAACTAAAGATTGTATGACATCTGGTTAAGTATGCGAAATCATTTTATTTATAAGTCAAAAATTTCCCTTATTTAAAACAAAAAATTAAATAGGGTTTATATTAAACTGAGTTCGAAAATGCTTCTTATAAGGGCAATCCCCCATAGCTAATTACATCTTAGATAATCGAAGTCACCTAAGAAAACTCTCGATAAAAATCAGGGGATATTATCTTCAAAGAGTCAAAAGGGTTATGAATTTTCAATGAAATCGGACAAAGAAGTATGAAAGGGGAATGGTTTAAATTTGGAACATTTTATTGTGAAATCCAAAAGAGGAAGAACTAAGAGATGTCGTAGATATGGAGGAAAACCTCGGTGATTTCCCAAGCTATCCTATAGTTTGGGTTCAATTTTGGAGATTAGAATTATTGAATGTTTCATCCTACCAATTTTATTAATTAAGGTTTATATTCATGTGAAATGATCACACAAATAGCCTAGAAGATGAGAGGATTTATGTCATGACAGACGACAACCTCGAAATCCTAAAGCAGATTAGGGCTTAAATTGTATAACAATACAAAGGCCTAAAGATAAGTTGAGAATTTATGTTACATAAGCAAAAAACCTTGAAATACTATGAATTTGTTATTTAATTCTAAGGAATGGTTTAGCTGGTGAAGACATGTTTTGCTATTGAAGATGGTCATGCTGCCCACAATGTTAGCTCCAAGCTCCTCGTCGCAGCAAGTTTAGGTTTTTTAATGTGTTAAGTTATGATTTTAAATCAGATGACCCTAAGGTTACGGTTATTTAAGTATTATGGAGTATATTAAAGTTGATTAGAGCGACACCGGTTAGGATCTTACGGTTCCCTTGTTTCGGTACCACTATTTTCTATTGGATTCACTTAGTCCAAATGAACTTACTAAACTCAACTTAATGAGTTCCATAATTTCATTTAGACCATGGGAAGTCTCATTAGCAACTGTAGGTTTCCTCCTCCGAGTAATTCCTGATAATCCAATAGAGACATCTTAATTTAGTTGCAACTGTAGTTTTGTCTGATGTTTGTGATTAAATTTTGAGTTATTTTATCTTTTGAATGTTGTGGAGGTGATTTTTATCTTGTTTGATTTTAGTTTTTGTTTTGGTTTTGGTTTTGTAGCTATCCTTATAATTTTTGTTTTCATGCAGGGTGACATCGTTGAGCATGCAAATTTGTGTAAGCATAAAAGTATAGCATAAAAGTACAAGAAAGACAACGCTGAAAACTATAAAAGCGTACCTGGCGAGTCTTCTCGTTCCACTATCTGAAACTCAAAAGGCATGTTAAGGCAATTTATATGAAACGGGGAAGTAAAATTTTGACGACCTACCTAACCCTAGGTCATATCTTGGTGGGTCCTTAGGAGTTTAATTAATGATGATTTTGTCAAGCAAAACATATTAAGTTCAGTAGATCTCTGAGGTATC
>NW_018165247.1:22010-24018 GCF_001263595.1 Phalaenopsis equestris | reverse complement strand
TTTATTTGATTTATTGGAATTATTTTAGTGAAAATCCATTTTTATCCTTTAAAAATTATTTTTAAGCTTTAAAATTCAGTATCTTTATTTAGAAAATCAAGAAAAATTCCTTAATTGTTCCTAAGTGCTTAGAAAGAAAATTAGAACATTTTCATGAATTTTATTATTTTTGTGATTTTTATGCATTTTTTAATTATTTTAAATATTCAAAATGGGCTCAAAAATAAAGTTTTTATTTTAAACTCTATTTTATTCTTAGAAAATACCTTTAATCACAGAGAATTCAGAAAACAAGTTTTTATAAAGTTTTTAGTTATATTTTGATTTTTAAAAATCTTTTAAGTGTCGAAAAAGATATTTAACTTGAAAAATCAATTTAGGCCATCAAATGGACTCAAAATGTTTTAAAATTTTTATGGTGAGTTCTCTGGAACCTGATAAATAGTTGAGATAAAAAATTAAGTCATTTTGTTGTTTTTATTTTTCAAAATTAATTATCTTAGTGATATAGGGTTTGTAAGGATTATGTATATTTTGAATGACTTGGCTCATGAGAAATTTTCATAAAGGTTCTCTAATCATCATAAACCTTTCAAAATTTCCTTAGATTTTTCTAAGCAAAATTCTAATTTTTTCTTGGATTTTCCTAAGCAACATGCTAATTTCTATGATTAATTTAAGCAAATAATGCATTTAAACTTGAAAAATATGGATTTTTATCTAATGACCTCCTCTAACTTCGGAAAAATCAGAGGATGTTCTCTAAGACAGAGACAACAACATGCTAAAATTTCAAGCCACGGTGATATTACTACATGCATGGAGAATCAACACATTCAAATCAATTTTTAATTAATTAAAAATAAAATATGCATCACATGGGCTTAAAATTATTTTCATATTATCTTCTCTATTCAGTGAGTAAGCGGGTTTTTTTATTTTATTTTTATGATTTTTTTACACCAACATATGAATTTTTAAAGTTAAGGATCATTTTCTGATTTTTTAAATTCCATATTTATCTATTTAAACGCACAGCGCTGACTAGATCCTAAGATCCTAACCAGCTCCGAAGGCATGCGTGGCGCACTCTGGTTGGATGTCGCCATCCACGTAGCCACTGAATGGCTCGCGGCGGTTCATGTAAGGAAACGTTGTCCGGCTTGATCTCCTTCATCCATCCGATACAGCCGCGATCGGACGGCTCCCCGTCATCATCCCCGATAGAGTGATCTCGTGATCGTCCACACTAAAACCTTAATATCTCAGCCTAGACTCATCCAAATCACCTCGTGTTTGATCCTATCGACTCATATAAGTGAGACGAACATATCCATACAGTAATTATGCAATTAAATTAAGCCTAATCAAATGTGGAATCCAAATAGGCTCAGGAGGAATGGCTCGGGAAGAGGAGAGGTTCAATACCTTGGCTCTAAGAAGGGAATCTTTGATCAGAGAGTCTCGGCACGTTCGTTGGGGTCCAAAGAAGCTAGAGATTAAGCCTCTTTCTATGGTGAAATGCTTAGACCCAAATTCGACCAAGGCTGATTTCAGGCATTGATCAAAGTCTAAATGAGGGGATCTATGAAAAAGGGATTTGATGGGGCTTTGGCTTCTTTCAATGTTGTGAAGGTGTGGGTGAGTTTAATTTGAGTTTGGTGGAGTGTAGAGGTGTGGAGAGCTTTGTCCTGTCTCCGGCAAGGTTTTAAGCTCAAAAATTAGGCTCCGGCAAGGGGATTCAGGGCAATGTGGTGGTTGGGTTGCACTGAGGAGGTCTCAAAGAGGCTTTGGGATCAATTTGGGAAAGTCTCTTGGAGAAATTTTCAGCTTTCTCTCCATGGTTGTGGAGGGGAGCATTTTATAAAAGTGGCCTTAGGCTTGCTGTCATGGTCAGTTGAGGGGTGAAATGTGCTGCCTAGGTAGAGGGCGGAGAGGCTCTCAGCTTCAATTTGGATGAGGTGGCCTCTAGGTTTGAATTGGGTTTAATCTCATGGGGGTGGCTCTC
>NW_018165247.1:0-21986 GCF_001263595.1 Phalaenopsis equestris | reverse complement strand
CCGGCCAGCTAGGGGGAGGTGGCTAGGAGCTCAGGGAACCCGGGGGAATATGTCACAACAATTTAATGTGTTTAGGCTTTGTTTTGGCAAAAGTATCCTAAGATTAACCCTAAGTTTAAGCAAAAATGGAATGAAATCCCTTAATTTAGGGAAAATTTTGTCCATGGATTAGTTTAGGTTGTTTTAAGAGGTTTAGGCTGGCCACTAGGGCCCAACTAATGGTTGTGGAGTCATTAATTTGGTGACTTTGGGGTAATTAGGCCATCTTTAGTGCATGGGTTCAATGTGGGTTCAACTGATCAAAGCTTCGGTTTGGGCTAGGCTATCCATGTAAATTGACCTAATTTATTGATCAAAATTGTGTAGATGATTGTTATGAAGATTTTTGGTGAAGGGCTGAAGTGAACTTTTTGGTTAAGGGTTGAAGTGATTTTGAGTTCAATTGGTAGGTCAATTTGAGGGATTTTTGAGATTTGGCCAATTTGGGCATGTTGGGCTAGGGTCTAGGTTGGGCTAGCCTTGGGATAAGTTCAAATTGAATGGTTTACCTGATTAAGGGAGGTGTTGTGAAGATTTTTCATGAAGGTTTGGAGTGGAAATTTTGTGGTTAAGGCCCTCAATTTGGTGAAGTTTGGGGACATGGCTAATTTGAGGCAAACTTGGGGATTTTTGGACTTAAGTTGAAATTAAATGAAATTGGGGCTTCACCAAAGCCAATTTAAGGTCAAATTTGATGTGTAAGAATGTTATGAATATTTTTCCACACAAATTGTGGCAAATGGAGTAAGCCATGGGTTCAATTTGGTGGAACCAAGTCATAGGGCCAAAATTGGGTTTTTGGTTTAGCTCAGAATTTGGTTCAAATCATGGACCAATTGGGCTTGGATTTGGTCTAGATTGGTCACATAAAGAGTTGATTTGATCTTAGAATTGAAATTGGGGGACATTGAGACCAATTGGATAGACATTTGAGGTAGGTTTGGGGAAAAAATGCGCCTTTAAAGGGCAATTTGTTGGTTTTGGTCAAAAGTGGTCAAATTAACCAAATTAGGTCATGTGGTAGTTGAGGAAAATGAAATTGAGAATATTTGGGAGGTTTTGGGAAATATTTGGGAGGTTTTGATTGAGAATATTTGGGAGGTTTTGGGAATTTTTTGGGATTTTGGGCTAAGGAGGGGTATTTTGGTAATTTGGCCATTTTTGGTGATTTTGGGTAGTTTTGTTTTTCAAGGTGTTTGAAATGATTTTTGAACCAATTTGGGTATTTTGGGTAGATTTGAGAATTTTGGCCAAATTTGGGGTCCCAAAAGTATCTAGGTAATTTGGGGGAATTTAGGGGCAAAAGGATAGGTTGGGTATCATGGTAGAGTTGGAGTGCCAACCACCATCAATAGGCCATGGACTAATGAAAACCCTATTTTGGGTTCTCTATGAAGTGGTCTTAGCCAAACCCTAGCTTTGGGCTAGTGGGTTTAGGGGACCACCTACAGGAGTCTCCCAAAAGTATCATGGGACCAGAACCTAGAAATTCCGTGATTAGAGTATATATGATTGTGAGTCCAAGTGATTGCAAGTGAGTGCCTTAGCCCTAGACCAACACCCAAGGTCAACCCTAAGCTCCAGCAGTCCTAAGGGTGACTCATCTTGAGTTCCCCCATAGTGACCCCACCTACTAAGTGCTAGAGGTTAAGACCAATATGTGGAACTTCAAGTTGAGTAGAGAATAGTTTGGAATTTCTAATGGTGAGGGTTTCTTGTCTAGTTTTCTAAGAATAGTCAATAGGAAAGTCCTATGGATAAACCTTAGGCTGCTAATGAGAAAAACTAAGCTTCAACCAAAAGTGAGGTCAACAGGGTTGAGTGCAAATAAATCAAAAAATATATTTTCAAGGGTGTAGAATTAGAGAGCTTTAGAGTGAAAGGCTAAAGCCCCCAATTTGATTTATAGTTTTAGATTTTAATACGAAATGTTAGCCCCCAGGTGGAGGGAGAATAGGGAACTCTGGAGTGAGAGCTAATATCTTCCACCTAGCCGGTTTTCAAAACTATTAAAACTATAGATTAGCCAATATTTTATAGCATCTCTAGTAATAGTAAAGAATATTATTGCTCCTATTTGGCACAAGACATTTAGCGTACTTCCATAACTGAATTTCTATATTTATCATTGATTCATGATAAGAAAAAAGATATGTTACCCATATTTCCTTCAGCTTGCCGGTATTTTAATTAACTTAATTAGTTGCTCACTTTATTTTCAATTTTCAAAAATCACAAAAAGAATCAAAATTTCATTTCTATTATATCATCTTAAGTTTGAGTGAGAATATATATTGCTAAGTATTTTGTTATTTAAATCAAATTCTCCCTATGGGTTCGATATTCAGGACTTAATCAAAAAGTTCTATATTACTTGATAACGATACCTATACTTGCGTAGTATCTCATATTGAAATATTATGACTGCATTCTTATTTGCTTCATAGAGAAAAATTTGCCTAGCATTTGCTTTGGATCATTTTTTAGTTTTGTTGCAAATTAAGAATAACTATTAAGAAAATTAATCATATAATCACATACATTGCATTTTACATCTATCTATATAGAATGTCAGGATCGGGAGGTGCAAATAGATAGGGAGATGAGTTCTGATGAGCGTAGAATTGATGCTTCTAGAGTGACAGGCTAGATCCTTTACAAATTTGGTATAAAGTTGGAACTAAGGGTCCCTGGTTAATTCAATAGAAAGGGAACAGTGGGTGATCTAGAAGTGAGAGGCTAGGATCTACTCAACATAACCACACAAGCTAGAGTTAACATTAGATTAGTCAATATTCTTTATGCTTGGAAGGGATAATGAATAGTTAAGCTCATATTTATCACAATACCTCATTTTCATCTTTAATCATGTAATTCATGCATTGATTTACAATCTCTTTGTAAGTGGAAAGACTTTTTATTATAATCCTACTTCTTTACACATCCTTAATTTAGAGACTTTGCATTTACTTTCAGTTTAAATAAGAAGTAGCCACTTTCGTTATAACCTTTTACAAATAGTTCGATATTATTCTCTTTTGAATTTAGTTTACAGTTTAATTAGAAATCTTTTTAAGTTAGCTTAGTAAATTCTTTATTTTCTATGGGGTCAATACTAGGGTTTTTAAGGAAAACTCTATATTAATTGAAACGATACATATAGTTGTGTAGTACCCCTAGTATGCAAGCCTTTAATTAATTGAATCACACATTTATTTTGCACACTAGCCAGCTGAATATAAATCTGGTCAACACTTTGGCCATCTTTTCAAACTTAAATAATTACGTAATTACGGGGTCGAGTCATTGAGCAATACCAATTCAACTCTAGTTTAAGGATAATGATAGTTTTAAATTATTTGGAACCGACATCAATGATAAGTAATAATAATCTAATGACATAAGTTGCAAGGCAGTAGCATCTTATACTTGATGGAATATTAAATCATATAAGTCCTTTAAGTCTCGAGAGCTGCTTTAAAATTTTCGTTTAAATTTAGGTCTTCATATGAGAGAGTAAATCCAAGTGCATTCTATTACTGAATGGAAACATATAAACGAAGGTGATCCAATGGTGTGGACCAAGTAGTGGCCAATCTATCTGAGTTTATTTTTACAATATTAATAATTTTACAAGATATCATGAAAATTCCACTAGGAATATTTTTACTATTTGAGGTCATTTTTACATCATTAGTTATATAAAAGATATAATGAGAAATAAACTAAGGATTTTTTACCTATTTGAGGTCAATTTTACATCATTAATCTGTATATAAAATATTAAGAGAAATTCATGAATAATGTTTAACCTATTTGAAATTGTTTTTTAAAGTGTTACTCAACAACATTAAGTTGTGTAGAAGTGTCTATAAGACTTATTCTTTTTGTTAAACATTTTTATGTTATTTTGTTGAAATATTGCTTGACGATATTAACTTTGAAAGAATATGTTGAAAAAAATTCATCAAGGATCTTAGATCTTTCAAGGTTATTTTTGGAGTTGTTGGAGGATCCCACCCGTAGACAAAACTTCATGAAGATAGTCGTTATTTTTTAAGTGTTATTCAACATGTTAACCTACAAGGAGTAGGTCAAATAAAAACTTTCAAGGATGTTAGACCATTTCAAATTATTTTTAGGAATGTTACTCAATACTAAGAACCTAGTAGAACGGGTCGTAAGAAATCCACTAAGGATGGAAGACTTAATCTTTTATTTGTTGATCAATGTATGGCTCGATGTTGTTAACCAATGTGGATAAGGTCAATTATAATCCTCCAAAGAATTGTGAACTGTCCTAGGTTATTGGTCAGAGCATGGCTCGATGACTTTAACATGTATAAACAAGGTCGAATGTAATATACCAAGATTTTTTTTTGCATATCATAGCTTATTTGTCAGAGTTTAGCTCGACTATATTAACTTGTCTACATGAGGTCAAATTGACTCTTTGGGATCGATAAAACATAGAAAAAAGTGTCAAAAATATTTTATCTTTCTCGAGTCTCAGGCACACAAGCCTAATTATTTTTTTATAAATCATTCTAAAATTTTCCTAGTGAATTATCATTTCTATTTCTTTCTAAAGTTGACGACATGATCAGTGGTATGGCAATGAATTTGGTGAAAGTGACAGTGCATTCTAATTTGTAGGTCAATGAGGTAGATATGTGTGTGGAACTGGCACTATTGAGAAGGTTAGCTTCTTGAACAGGTTAAGGATGATCTCCAATATGAGGAGTAGGCCTTGGAGAAGAGAGTTCTCTAGCTTGGCATCTAAAATTAGTGGATGATCTTGTTATAAGTAAGCTTCACCAGTTAGGACTGCTGCCAGTTATCGAGCCTCATATAAGAACTGGAGACTCATTTTAAAATTCTTCTACTATATGCACATAGTCTTCCATCAATAAAGAAAGAGGCTCTTTCATCACTAGAGTAATGTATATCCGATAAAAGAGAAGTAGAGGCTTGACGTGCTCGCTTCAAGATCATCACTTAAAAAGTGGGGTATTAGTATGGACGACTTCAATGTTTTGAGTGTCATGCTTATTAGCCAAAAAAAGGTGGAATTGTATTTCCTACAAAAGTCAGAGTGTTGTGTGCTAGAAAATTTGCAATAGTAGAGTGACGGATTAACATCATGTCATTGCACAAAGGTCTAGCACACAAATAATAAAAAGCCATGGGAGGAGGCACAAGGATTTTCTTTTTACTAGAAAAAATACTTTAAAGGAAAAAAAACATGGGGGTCTGGCTGAATTAAAATAATCAATTTTGTAATCAGAAGTATTGAGGTTCACTCCTCACCTGGATTAGAGAAGAAGGGATCACAAGATGATGTTGAAATTATAATTGCTTTGAAATAACCTAAAAACTAAAACTGTTAAGGATAATTGAGCCCATAAATAATATAGTCTAAAGAAAATAGTCCTCTTAGGACTATATCTGCCATAATTGGCTAAAAAAATTGTATTTGAGTATATAAGTTGTAGGTGCATGAGGATATAATAGCTTTATAGGGCTATCAAAGCTGTGGTTAGTGATAGTCAACAACAAGTGATGGTCAATAATGACCTCTACTGATTGATGGTTAAATTCGGTGGTCAGCTATGAACTCTAGTGGCTGGCTTTGATCTCGAGCGACCGATAGCAACTGCTGGGACTTTAAGATTTAAGCTTTAGTTGCCAACTCATTCTTCTCTTCTCCTCCCCCTTCAAGTAAAGAATAAAGGCATATTTATAATTTTTTAGATGGATATTTTGGTAAATTCTGTTAATCTCCGAAAACACTACATGTACCAGTCCATATTGATTATCTCATTCACAAGTAATTATTTCAACATTTATGTGCCTTAAAGACATTTGAATTAGATGATGTTGGGACAGTAAGATTCTTCTCATCAAAATGATCGATTTGAATATAAGCATGTCAATTTTAAGATCGTTTGTCATGCAATAGATTCACCAAAATATTTCATAACACTTTTAAGTATTTGATTTGGGCTTATCAGGATTTCAATTGGATCAATCATTATGTTAGTCTTGTTGAGACGCTCCTGAATTTGAATTTAGAAAATTTCTAGCTCAACATGTTTCAAGATTCTTGAGGGATGATAAAAAAAATTATTGACAGCACAAGAATATTCAATATTATGAAATAATGAATAAATGAATCAACTAGATGACATACAAATCTCCGCAAAAGTAGTCGCATAGAGAGCTCCTCACTTTTTTTTTCCCCCTTTTGGCAATATAAAAAGAGGGAGCTCCAAGAAGCACCATAATACAGAAAGCAAAATAATTTTTAGCCAATGAGCTTCATTTTGCAAAGCATAGCATTATTCGTAGATATAACTCACATACTTTGTCCATAGTCGGTCGCTCTAATTTCGTTTACCTCTACATCTTCAGTTTCACTTGCAAAATATCAGATTTCAATCTCTCCTTCAACACCATATCAATGATTGAACAATCCCGTTTCCTTTCTATCCCTGCCCCAGTCCTCTCATTGTCTCTACCGTCCTCATGAATATTAACATAAGATAGTAAACGATCAAGCCCATTCATCCTTGCGATCATTCCAAAAAATAATGACAAAAATAAGCTAAAAAAACAGGATGAATCATGGAAACTGGAATCCTCCAGCACCAGCCAACGTGCCTGATGACTTGGGCGGACTAATGGAAACCCAGAGCAAGGACAGGGTGATAGCAATGAGTCCCGACCACACAAAAACAATGGTGGGCGTTTTCCCCCTCCTCCCCATGAGCCCCTTAGCAAATGGGTAGAGATGAGCTAGAACCCAGAAGCTAAAGAAAGCCCCTCCCATGAGCTTGCTCCACTGCGGGATCTCGCTGTAAATAGTCTTCGCAAAGCCAAAGGCAATGGCAATGAGATTCACCATCATGATGGTAATCGGCGGAATCATGAGGGAAGTCCACTTAACGATGTAGAGGTCAGCGTAGATATCTTCGTTGTCTTCGGCGGCGGACTTGGAGGTTAAAGTGAAGGAGATCTCGATGCCGGCCATGACCTTGAGCAAACCCTGCACGACGGCGTAGAGGTGTGCAGAAGTGCCGGAGATTAGCCAGAACTGCTCGTTACGCCACCACTCCTCCAAGCCCACACCGGACCAGCGGACCTCAAGGATGGCGAGGCCGATGAGGGTGACTGAGATTGTCAGGAGGTAGATGAGGAAACTAACGTTCAGTGTCTGTACAATGAACTGGCCTGAGAAGAGGGAGAGTGCCGGGAGGAAGCAGTAGACGAGAAGGAAGGCGGAAGTAAAGGGGTAGATTCCGACGTTGAGGTACGCTACTCGCTGAAGAAACATGAGGCGGCGGGTGGCGAGGAGGGCATTATTACGGGAGAAGAAAATCTCAACGGAGCCGGTGGCCCAGCGGAGGACCTGATGGAGTCGATCCGTGAGGTTAATGGGAGCGGAGCCGCGAAAAGCGTCGCGCTTGGTGATGCAGTATGCAGAGTGCCAACCTCGGTTATGCATTTTGTATCCGGTCACCACGTCCTCTGTCACCGATCCGTAGATCCATCCCACCCTGTCTCCCCACTCTGTCTTATCCTCGTACCTGGAAAAACAGATCTTTTATTCGTTTTATCGGCATTCAATCAAAGACTCTGTGCGCGTAGATCAGTTTGTTCATAGTTACCAGCAGGAGATGACGGAAACAGCCTCGGCGACGTTGGCCGGATCGAGAGGAGGCCGAGGAACAACAAGGGCTCCGGGGGGCCGACCGTACTTGACGGCAGGGTGGTCGGCAAGGGGGCGGCCTTGGAACTCGGCGACGGGAATGGACTCGGCGAGTGCGGCGGAATTGCCGAAGCGCTTCGGGAGAAGGTTGGGGTCGAGAAAATTGTCGAAGTCAGCAGCGGTAAGAGGCTTCTGCAGCATTTCGGTGTCGTCGGCGCGATCGCATCTGCTGGAGTAGTCGGTAATAGAAGGAGGATCGAAGCCGTAGAGAGCGAAGCGACGGAAGAGGCAGCCGGTGCCGACATAGACGGGGCCCTGAAGGCCGTCCAGGGCGCGCATGTTGCCGTCGAAGAAGACAGTGTTGCTGTTGGCATAGCGGTCGGAGGGGTCGATGCCCTCGAAGCGCTGGGGGAACTGGATGTAGCAGATGTTCTCACCGCCTCTGTCCATCATGAAGCACATGCCCTCGCGGGCGGCGTTGGAGTTGTAGATGTAGTGGTCGCAGTCGAGGTTGAGGATGAAGGGGGCGTTGGACATGACGGCGGAGGCGCGGACGAGGGCGTTCATTGCGCCGGCCTTCTTGTTGTGGTCGTAGCCGGGGCGCTTTTCGCGGGATATGTACACCAGCATCGGCAAACGGATGTCGGTCTGGCTGAAGTCTATCGCCTGCTCTGCTTCTTCCACCAACCCGTGCAGCGGCTCAGTCGAAGGTAGCTTCAGCATTACCTGAAAATGGAAAACATTGAGGTTCATAAATATGTAGATTAATTAATTGGCAACAGCATACATACCACTCAATTCTTAATGAATTTATTTATCCAGCTGCTAAATTTTGCGCCCTTTTTTTTCATTTATGCCACTTAATTTATTTCTATCACATTAAACATATTTATATTATTGTGTGTAAGAAAATTCACAAACATAAAGTGATTAATTAAGGTTCAAGTTTTACATGAAAATCAAACACACACACATAGACAATTGAAAAGCAAGAGAAGATGTCTACCAAATTTTTTTATCCAAAAAAAGAAAAAAATCATAGCCAAATTATTTCACTCTAGGTACAAATATATAACCTTTTATGACTACTAGAAGAGTAGAGTTACAATTTTACACCATACATAATAAATATATGCATACAATGTATAAACAAACTTTAGGATTCTAGAAAGAATCGTTGTATTCTGAATATAGTAGTCATAAGCAGCGGTCCTCGAAAGTTTTCACAGGATCTTCAGTACGATGTTATATGTTACGTTTGTACTTCAGATATGATATTAGCAATTACGGGTTGTCGATGACAGCAAACTGGAGCTGCCATTGGTGGCTGCGGTGGTCCACAGGTGAATGGTCAATGGTGGTCCACAGGTGAATGGTCAATGATGTTCTTCAGCTGCAGATGTCAGAAGTTAGAGTGGGGTCTTAGTCATGGTGTTGCACGTTACATTCATAATTGGGATACATCGTTACAAAGCAGAGGATTGTTAATGATGGAGAGCATGGGCGTCTGGTTGCGGTCAATGGCGACAGACAGACGGTAGTTTATGATAGTTGACGATTTTGGCGGCACAAAGTTATTGTCGAGTATTCATACAGAATAGATTCTGGAATTTCTTCTTCTCTCCTCTCCCTCAAGTGAAGAGAGCAAGTCTATTTATAACCACTAAAGGAGGCGCATTTTAGTCATTTGACGAGTAACTTCTCCAACCATCAGGTCAAACAACCCATATTAATCTCCATTGATCATAGGATACTTTTTAACAATTTGTTGGCATTAATGACATCAAAATTAAGAGAGCTAAAACTCGTTGAATTCCTCCTATCAAGGCTCTTGATTTTGATATAAACATGTTAAATCTAGAGTGCATTTAAACATCCAATTGATGATGAAAAAGTTCAAAAAGTAATTTAATTTGGGCTTGATTTGAGTCAGATCAAACTAATTTTGGCCTCATCGGTATTGTCTTGACAGGAAGGTCGGTTTGATTATAACCTTGCTACAATCAGGGCTTAGGATGATCTTGAAATTATATTTGGAATGTTCCTTGCTCAATGCCTCAAGATTCAAGCTAGATGAAAAAAAGGTTTTGATGGAGCATCAGTAGCCCCCTATTTTCAAATGATGTTATTTATTTCGTCAAAAAAATAAATATTCTAAAAAATAAATATTCTAAAAAAACCATACATTAATGTTTTGAGTTGTCATGGGTACTCTATGAAGTTTGGAGTAGATTATCATTATCACGGTTGGTGGCATCCAAGCAGCGGTGGTCTGAAGACGATGGCAGTGGCTAGACAATGTTACTCCAGTGATGGTAATGGTCGTAGGCAATGAGAGGCCCAGATTTCCAATCACACATGTATGGGTGCATTTGTGCATCCTTATATAAGAAAAATTAGGATTATGTATTAATGGTATAGTGGGGTTCAAGTGAGTACGAACGTGAGCAAGTTCTCAAAAAGGAGGGCAGAGGAAAGCAAAACCACACAATGGAGTTCATAGGTGAGCATGTGTGAGGGCAAGCCTATGTGTGAGAGAGCGAATGTGCTCGTGGGATAGCTGCAGTGGTGATGCTACTACATGTGGTGCAACAGCTGAAGAATGAAGATAAGCATGGATGTGGTGGTGGCGTGGTAATCCCATGGTAATATACAGGGTGACAATGACAAGTTGGTAGTGTGATAAGGGCAAGCAGATGGAATGAAATTGGCAATGGCAGACAAGCAGTGCGGCAACAATAGTGTGGACGTGGTCGGCATTTGGTTACACATGTCGGGTCAGCAAAGCTTGAGTTGATTGAGTTAATGCATGAGGATAGTGGGCGGTTGTACGGGTTGGGTCAACGATTGTGGGTCGGCAGAGTGGACAGATTGAGTCAATATATAGATGAATCTTTCTTGCATGAAATAATGTGCGTGCTCAGTTTTGCTCGTGTGTGGAAATTTTCAGAGTGAATATTTTGACATACTTTAGATGCTTGAATTTCAGGACATCAAATATCTGAAATTTGAGATATAATATATTCACAACTTTGTGAATGAGGAATTTATATTCAAGGTAGTTGTTCTCATCCATCCATGAAGATCTTGCTCCATGATACTGAATAAATTTGAGAATAAGCATCCTAAATTGGCTCCTACTACCCCTTTGAAGTGGCCCCTTCGTGATAGCGACTACGAGATTCTTTCTCTGAACAGAGTAAGTGAAGTGAAGGGATTAAAAATCCACTCATCAACCCTTCAAAAATTCATATTCTGAAGGATGTACTAAATCATTTATGCACTTGATAGCAGCAGGTTGAGGAATATGTGAGTCATTTTTACATGTGTCAATCTCTTTTTATTTATGTTCATTTCATCTACCTACTATAAAATCATTTATTTTAGATAGCAAGAAAGATAAAACTCAAAAATTGATTCAATCTTTCTTTGATTGAGTGTATATCAAAATGTGTCAATATAAAATCCGTCTGTGGTGAGTATAAATGATGATATGATTCTAAGTTTGAAGAAGCTTTGTCTTTAGAGAATCTGTTATTGAGGGTAGGAAGAATATGTCCACCATGGTGATTTCCCTCTCATAGCAATGTCAAGATCTAAAGAGTGTTCGAGATAAGTTGGTGAAGGTTTGGTCTAATATTTTTCAGAGTAACAAGAGGCCGAAGGCTTTAAGAGTGAAGATATATGCACTTGAAGAGGAAAACAAATGTTTGAAGTCTGAGAAGAAGTTGATATAGTTGGAGATGACATAAAGACTATAAAGGACATTGTTCAAGAGGCTCGTGAAGATTTTTATGCAGTGAAGGAAATGGCATACGGTGTGAGAGTATCGAGAAAGGAAAGACTTGGGGCTTTTAAAAGGAGACTTGAGTGTGCTTCGTCGGACTAAAGCTGATATCAAGGAACTCTCTCCCAGTCAAGCATTTGAATATCCCCCCCTCATGCTTAGCTGGTAAAGAAGTTGAAAGTGACTTGTTGGAGCATATTCCTCATGCATATAAGGATGATATCATAGTGGATTATTATTATTTCCTTGTCAGTTTGTTGTATCCTTTGTACTTTGTGATCGTGCATTTATATTTATAGCATATCATTTGCTTGTTGTATTCCTTACACTTTATGATAATATATATTTTTTTATCGAGCTCTTAATCTATCTAATATAGCTTTTATACATTATGATAGTGCACATCGTTTAGTTCATATTAGTGTTTTTGAATGTTGATTCAATCTTTATGCCACAATGCAATCTTGTATTGGAATCTTGCAAAGTGACTTGAGTGTTACCAATAACTTTCAGAGTAACTCAAGCAATATTAACCCAGCCTAGGTTGTGTGGCTAGATTTGGATTAGAAACTCCATTATTAAGTATGCATGACATATCCTAGCTTGTAAGTTGGGACACTCACTCGATGACTGTAACATGTAATGAAAGTGGCCAAAGAAATCCACCAAGAATTTCTTATTAAGTATGCATGACATATCCTAGATTGTTAGTTGGGGCCCCCACTCGATGACTGTAACATGTAATGGAAGAGGCCAAAGAAAATCCACCAAGAATTTTTTACCTACCCTAGGCTGCTTAGCTCAATGACATGCGTTCAAAAAGGTGGAGTAGAATCCACCAAATATTTTTGGCCTACCAAGATTGTTAGGTCGAAGCATCTTCTTGGCAATCATAACCTGTATTGGAAAAGGTCAAATTGATGTCTCGTGGAAATAATTACACCTATAATGAGGTGCCCAAAATGTTTTATTTTTCTCGTCTAGGGCATAGGTCAAGATGGATCATATTTTTTTTTCTTGAACTATGATTGCTGCCACATTCCAGAATGATGTTACACCTTTTCATTGTTGCAATTTAATTTATTACTCCCTAGTTAGGGCTATGTTCACATGAGTCTACAAAACAGCCTTGAATTGTTTTGAGAATTCAATTAAAATTGTATTTAAATAATGTTTTGTTGACACAAGTAAAGCACAATTTCATTTCTCAAACAATGAGTAAATCAAACATTGAAATAAAATAAAAGCAAACAAAAACAAACACATATGCACAGTGATAAATAACACCAGTAAAAAATAAATAGTAATCAAAGAAAAATTATTTTGTTCACTACTACAAAATCTACAAAATTTTTTTGTGTTCCAAGTTTGAGGAAGGGTCTTTCTATCTAGATCTTTTAGCTTCAAATTTTTAGGCTTGATCATAGTTTTGACCATGTACAACCCTCCCAAAAGGCAAAATTTTGTTGCGTTGAGGGCCTTTTCCGGTGGTCTCAAGGCTTTATAAGATCAAGTACTTAATGGAGGTAGGTCAAGGTTTTACACTTCTGTTGAAATGACAAGTTAATATCTAGTTTTACATAACAACTTTTAGAAATGCCACATCATGGGTTTTAGGATATCTAAATTCTATTGGAATTTATTGTTATTCATATTAAGTTTGAAATCTTAAACACGTATGCTTTAGATTCCAATATCAACTAGGATAACTGTTTCCATGTCAAAATAGAGACAATATTGTGCTTCTCTAATTGGGGGTAGTAGAAGTGATGTGATAAGCCCAAAGAACAAGATGGAGTTCATCAGCCCATTGCCCCTCAGCCTTCCCAAGGCAAGTTTTTAGCCTCATGAGTATGGTACAATTGGTGACCTCAGTTTTCCCATTTGTTTGAGGATGGACTACAAATGCATGGAGCAATTGGATGTGAAGATTCTTATAGAAAAAAGTAAATGCTTCACTAGTGAATTGGGTACAATTTTTAGTAATAATCTTTGTATAACGCTAAAGCAACATACTATGCTCCTCCAAACAAATTGGTTGGCATTTGCCTAAAAAATTTTAGAATGGGATTGGCTTCTACCAACTTAGTAAACTATCTAACAACCAAAATTATAAACTTTTTCTGCTCAATGGCCATAGAGAAACACCCCCGAGATATATATCACCTTTTGAGTAAATGGTCAGGGCCTTTGAAGGGACAATAGTTCTATTAGCGATGCATGTGTGAAACTAGAGTGAGACTAACAACTTTCATAATTCTTGGTGAAATTCAGTGTATCTTGCTTCATAGTTGGCTAGTAATATCATGTCTCATTATCATGTGGGTGAGATATCCCCCTCTCAAGTGTTTACCAGATATTCTAGAGTGAACTTCTTATAATGAGTAGTCAGCATCAGTCAAAGTAACGCACTTAAGATATGTGCCAGGAAATGCTCTTTTGTAAATTTCACCATTTATGATGCTAAATTCACCATTTGTCTCCTAACCCGGAGGGATTCCTTGTCCTTTTCTGATGGAAGGAGATGACAAAACCCATTCATGAACGTTCTAGTATGCACAAAGGTCTAGTATACACACAAATAATTGAACACTAACAAGAGAAGACACTAGGATTTTTTATCTGAAAAACCTCGTAAAGGAAAAAAAACACTAGGCCTAGTCCAAAAAAAAACCTTATTATAAGTGAGTAAGTACAAAAATATAGATGTTTCTAATAATTGGGAGAATAGGTTCTAATTTTACATAAGATATAACACTTTCTAGTATACGATGTATAGACACAAATTAGGAGTTTAGAAAAAATCACTATATTCACAATATGATAGTCATAAGATGTATTCATAGGAAATTATCATTGGACCTTAATTACAACATTATATGTTACGATAAGTTGGTGTTTCCAATGGCAGTAAGCAGAAGCGATCAACTGTGGTCGACGGTGCTTGGGGATCGTGGTCAATAATGGTCTGCAGCGTCAATGACTAGAAGTTATCGTTAGGAACTTCAGTACAATGTTGCACATTACAAACGTATTTAAAAAATATTGTAAGCAAGCAGGGGCTTTCGACATTGGTGAGCAGGGGCAGTGGCGGTTGTTGATGGTGGTCGACTGTTGTCAGCAAATATAAATACCAAAAATTATAGTCAAGTCCTTAGTTCATAATAGGGTATGTAATTTCTTCTCTTTTCCACCCCTTAAGTGAAAAGAGGGGATGTATTTATAGCCTCTCAAGAGGGTGACACGCCTAAAAATTACCTACTTTTTCATATATATATTTTATGCTCAATTTTAATGATTTTTAATGATATTACACTTTAAAGGAATATATTTTGCAGATTTTGGTTTTGGGTACAAAAAATGGACTTTTGGAGAAAATGAAGAAAAAATAGTACAATTTAGATTAAAAACGAGCAAGAAAGAAAATTCTAACTTGTCACATTTTGATATGTCTTTCTATGCTTAATCTAATTTACATTTCTCACATATTTTTGAATAAAATTACACTTTAAAGAAATGTTACTTTCATGTTTATTTTGTAGGCATATCTGTTATGAGTGAAATGCAATTGAAACGAGGCGAAACGAAGATGAAATGGAGCCAAACAGAGCAAAATGGTTGAGTTGCTGCAGGATGGCGCCTGAGGCGCCAAAATCCAGAGAACTGGTTCTTGAGGTGCCAAAAATGGAGCCTGAGGCACCAAAGATGATATAAAATGGATTAAGGTGGTTCGAGATGAATTTTGAGCGGATTTTGAAGGCTCCAAATGATTCAAATGCCCCATGGAGTGATTCAAAGCATCTAGATACTTTGGAAGACTCTTTAATGAAGGGATATGTCTCTTGAATGAATGGACATATCTTTTCGGATTCAAAAGGTGTAACTTTTGGAGAGAATTTTGGAGGGAATTTTGAATTTTTTTTTAAAGGAGGCAACCCCTAATTAAAAATGAGAAGATTTTAGGGTATGAGTGTGGCGAGTGAGTAAGAGGAAGATTTTGTATTCTAATGAGGAAAGAGAAGAGAGGATTTTATTCTAGGGTTCTTAGAGGAGATGGAAGGTGAGATATTTCTTCTTCATTATATCTCTAGAAGAGAATTGCTTGTGGTCGTAAAGAGAGAGTGCTTAAAGGGAACTTCTAGGGATTTGCTTGGGAAGGAGTATGAGATAAGTTGTGTTCTTTTCTTTCTTAATTTTTTAAACTTATTTTTAAATATAAAAATTGTGTTTTGTCGTATCCTTTTAATGAATTTTGAGTAGACTTCTTTATACTTCTCCTTACAATGAGATTTGGTTTTGTGAAGATTTGATTTTGTTTTATACTGTTTTAAATGTCAATAATTTGTGATGATTTGAACTCTGATCTTCATTTACTTTTTGATTTAGTCAATTAAAAGATTAAAATTTGTTGAGAAACATAAGATCCGAAAGGGCTATGATTTCTACAACATAGTGGGAATCACATTAGATTTCATGAGAGAGGATGTCATCCATGGGGTTGAATGCAAATAAAAAGGGAAATATACTTTGTTGGATGCAGAATTGAAGATTTTAAGGTAACAGATTAAAATTCCCAATTTGGTCTATTTGATTAGAAACTAATGTGAAATTGTTAGCTCTCAGGTGAGGGAGTAGTGGGAGCTTTGAAATGGCAATCGGTGTCCTTCCAACCTAACCACAGAATCAGGGACCAAATTCAGGATTAATCAATATTCTTTATGCACTTGAAAGAAGTAAAGAATCAATCCATATACTCTGATGCTTTATTAAATTAGAACTCTTAGTCAAAAAACTTTGTTTAGTCTTAGTAAATTTAAATTTGAAGTTTAGAAATTAGTTTAACAAACTTAGTTCTTTTAGTTACATTTCTGTTAGCATTTTTTAAACTCATTTTAAGTTGTCTTTCTTAATTTAATTTTTTAGTTTGAATATTGTGATTTATGTTACTATCATAAGAATTTTCATCTTCCAAACTAAGACTTGATAGTAGTAGACTAGAATTAGCCTAAGGGATTTCTTACTGCTCTTCTCTGTGGGATTGATACTGTGGTTTTTAAAGAAAGCTCTATATTACTTGAAGCGATACGTGCACTTGCGTAGAACCCTAGTGTGTGAACTATTTTATATATTTTATATAACATTTTGATTTTGCATATTAAATACTTAATATAAATTGGGTCAAGTTTTTTACACTATTACCGGGGATTTAAATTAACATAAAACACGGAGAAAAATAACACACACCTGGGGCGCATCAGAGGGGCATTTTTGTCCTTTGGTAAATAACATTCCTAGCCATCTGAGTGGACGATCCTTATTGATCTCCCTTAATCATCGAGGATTTTTTAAAGATTTGAGGACTTTAATGATCTTAAAATTAAGCGAGCTTATACTCATTTGATTGATCTTGTCAAGATACTCAATTTGAATATAATTGTGTCAAAATTGAAGTTCTTATTTGACTATTTAATTGACAATCCAAAACCTTCAAATATATTTTATTGACTTGAAATTGATTGGATTTGCATTGAACTAACTGATATCATTTCGTCTTGTCGAGACAGTCAGTTTGACTATAACCTCACTAAAGTTGGGGCCCAAGATGAACTTGGTTTTAAATCTGGAATGTTTCTTGCTAATAATTTCCTTGAGATTCTTGTCAGATGATAAACACTTTTTAAAACACATCATGTATTTTTATTTTTAAAATGTGAAATACATTTTCATACGCATAGATAAAGATAATGTATATATTAAAATTAAAGTCTAGTGTTAGATATGTAAATACATAAGAATTAGGTGATATTTATGTAATTTTCTTTCTTTTTATTATTTCTTACTTTGAAAATTTAAATGCATACCACACACTTCTCATGTATCTATATATCTAACACCTAAAATTTGATATTTACATTTATAACGCTTTGGTGCTTTAAACTTATACATAAAATAATATATTACAGCTAAGGAGGGCCCACAAGCAAAAGACTAAAGGACCCACTTGACCAGGTGTTGCAACCTGAACTGTGGGTGAAAGTCAATTGAATGCAAGCCATTTGAACCAAAAACCAATGACAATCAAGCCGAGCAGAGGTATTGGCCTACTCCTTGATGCAGGCGAATTTAGTGTGTTATTTTTACAAATATTTTTCAGTATTACAAAATACACATGACAGATACAATAGTAAATATGCAATTGAATCCCAACAAAAATAACTTTAGCAAAAATAATTTTATCTTTTTAAAAATCTTTAAACTGTCAAATCCCTTAAAAATAACTCAAATATACGTATCACTCAAGTAATAAAGGGCTCTAATGGAATGTTAGATATCGATCTCATAGGGAAGTTGGAAATGCTTATAGGTAAATTCTTATGATTATAATGTAAACTATAATTTAAACTACAAAAGTGAATTACGAAATTCAAATTTAGAGTAAATGAGTGAATGCTAAATAAAATATAGTTAAAAGACTAAGTTAATCAAGCTAATTGCTAAACTTTTAAAAGTAAAATTATGAAAACTATACAAAGTTTTTGTGACGAAGAGTTCAGATTTAATAAAACATCTTTCCCCTTTACAATGAGTATATAGATTGTGAAGAAATTAAAATCATTTGAAAATATATAAAAATTGTATTGTGCTAAATAGGAGCAATCATATTTTTTACCCTCTTTCAAGTGCATAAAGAACATTAAATAATCCACAGTTTGGTCCCTAATTTCGTGGTTAGGCTGAGAGGATATCGGCTGCCACTCTAAAGCTCCCACTACTCTTTCACACGAGGGATAAGAATCTCGCATTAGTTTCCAATCAACTGGACCAAATTGGGGATTTTAATCTGTCACCTTAAAATCTCCAATTTTGCATCCAATAAAGTCTATTTGTCTATTTATTTGCACTCAACCCCATGGATGACATTCTTTCCAATGGAATCAAATGTGACTCTCACTATGTTGTAGAAATCATAGTCCTTTTAGAACATATGTTTCTTAACACATTTTAACATTTCAATTGGTCAGATCAAAAAGTAAATGAAGATCGAAGTTCAAATCATCACAAATTTTTGACATTTAAAACCGTATAAAACAAAATAAACTCTTCACAAAACCAAATCTCATTTTAAGAAGAAGAATAAAGAAGACTACTCAGAATTCATAAGAAGGATACAACAAAACACAGATTTCATATATAAAAATAAGTTTACAAAATAAAAAAATAAAAGAACATAACTTATCTTACGATCCTTCCCAAACAAATCTCTAGAAGTACTCTTCAAGCACTTTCCCTCTTTACGAGTACTCTCAATTCTCACTTAGAATAGTAATGAAGAATAAATCTCTCATCTTCCATCTTCTTACAACCCTTGAAGAACATCTCTAAGCCTTTGACTTTCTTTCTCTCTCTCTTGCCTCCTTCAAAAATTCTCTCACTCTTACTCGCACCCTTTTCTTTTTCACGCCTACAAGCCCTAGGCTTTGCTCTCTTTTATTAGAAGTTGACTCCCTCCAAAAAGAGTTCAAAATTCCCTTCAAAAGTCAACTTTTTTGAATTCAAAAGACATGTTTATTGATCCAAGAGACATATCCATTCATAAAAGAACCTTTAAAAGTGGCTTGATGCATTGAAAGACTCTTTGGAGTCTGTTGTTGCAGTGCCCTATCTGTAAGCTGAGCTCGCGAAAGTCCTGTCGGCAACCATTTTGGGAGGTAATTATTCGTTCTTTCTATTACCCACCGTTGGTATTGAACAAGAGCAAATGGAGCATCGCTCGCCTTCACTCGGAGTCATGGGGCAACAGACAAGAGGGATTGGGTCCTTGGTGATGAGGATTGGTTTATCAGCAAGATCAGCCAGAGGCCTAGTCGCCGATCATTGTGGGGGGTCTCAATCCCTCTAGTGTTCATGAGCTTGGTTGTGGCGGCCCTGCAGGTGGAGGTTGTTGCTTTGAGGGATGGCCTGGCTTAGGTTTTGCGCGAACTGAGAGCACTTCAAGAGTCGGCCGACGTGTCCAAATTCCATCGCAAGGCCGACCGAATGGAACCGCTTAGGATAGGAGGGTCAATGTTCCTCGGAAGGTTGACTGAGAAAGAGTACATCCCACCTAAGGCCTTGGAAGACTCGCTCATAAAGTATTTTTTTTACTTGTAATATTGTTATTTGGAAACAAAGAGACATTTGAATAAATTTAAGAAGATGTTTGGTATGTTAATTGATGTGCGGTTTTGTGGTGCGTTGTAAATATATTTAAATATTACAATACACACACTGCAACACAAATAATAAATATGAACTTAATGCACGGTTTTGCAGCTCGTTGCAAATATCTTTCAATATTACAATATACACACTGTAACACAAATAGTAAATATACAGTTCAATTGTAATAAAAATAAATTCATTATTAATAATTTTATCTTTTAAAATCTTTAAGCTGTCAAACCGTAATAATAACTTAAGTATACGTATCGCTCAAGTAATAAAGGGTTCTAATTGAGTCCTAAGTAACGATCCCACATGGAGTTAGAAATTCTTATGGTTATAACATCAAACACAATATTCAAACTATAAAACTTAATTAAACAAAAACAATCTAAATTAAATTTACTGTATGCTAAATGAAATGCTATTAAATGAACTAGGTTAACTAAGAAATTTGATAAACTTTAAAAGTAAACTTATAAAGACTAAACAAAGTTTTGTAACAAAGAGTTCAAATTTAAGAAATCATCCTCTCCCTTTCCAATGATTTTATGGATTGTGAAGTAATTAAAATCATTTAAAATACATATAAACTTGTATTGTGTCAAATAAGAGCAATCCTATTCTTTACCCTCTGAGAATGCATAAAAAACATTGACTAATCCATCAGAGTTTGGTCCCTAACATCTTGGTTAGGTTGAGAGGATACTAGCTACCACTTCAGAGCTCTCACTTCTCCCTCCCCTTAGGGCTAACAATCTCGCTTTAGTTTCCAAACAATTGGACCAAATTAGAGATTTTAATCTGTCACCTTAAAATCAGCAAATCTGCATCCATCAAAATATATTTCCCTATTTATTTGCACGCAAACCCATGGACTACATTTTCAACCATAAAATTGAATGTGACTCTTACCTTGTTGCAGAAAGTATAGCTCTTTTGGATCTTATGTTTCTCAACAAATTTTAATATTTGAATTGACCAGATTGAAAAATAAATGAAGATCAGAGTTCGAATCATCAAAATGTATTAACATTTAAAACCTTATATAACAAAATTAATTCTTCACAAAACCATATCTCATTGTAGGGAGAATGATAAAGAAGACTACTCAGAATTCATGAGAAGGATACGAGAAAACATAGATTTTATTTAAAAAAACAAGTTTACAAAAAAGAAAGGAAAGAACAAAACTTATCTAACACTTCTTCTCAAGCAAATCCATTGAAGTTCTTTTTAAGCACTTTCTATATTTATAATCACACTTAATAAAGAAGAAATCTCTCACATTCCCTCTCCTCTTACAACTCTAGAAGAAAATCCTATCTTCTCCCAAGACATCTCTCTCATGCCAAACTCGCTTTAAACCTCTCACCCCCATTTTTCTTCTCAAGGCTCTTCTTATTTTTAATTAGGGCCAGTCTTCATTTCAAAGAGAATTCAAAATTCAAAAAGTATGTGTTGGTTTTTCTTCTCCAATACTTCTGCAAAAGTAGCAGGTTACTATGAGTCCCTTAAACTCATAGTAACTTGAGATGGTTTCGATCAACAAACCATTAAACCACCGAAAGGTCGACTCCTTCAGGGTGGTTAAGAAGAGATGACAGATTATAGGGTCGTCAATTTAGAGCAAAGCAATGCAGGATTCAAACAATGCTACATGGTCGATCGAGTCAGTCCTCACTTTGTAAGAATCTAGGAGAGGAAAACCTTGCTTGGGTGGGCGTATCGCCTCTTTGATTAGATGAGTGAACACCCCTCCCGTGAGTGGTTAGACAAACACTCACATCTCTTCTTACCATCGTCTGTTCATCTGTGTAGATGCACCGATGTCGGTATGTTGGGACTCGCTTTGTCCCTCTATCCGCTGGTTACTAACTTGGTTGTCCAAAATAAGTGGGTCTACTGGTGAGGGCCATTGAGGACGGATCCCATGAAGATCCACCTCCAAATGGGGTATACAATTTCATTTTAATATCAATTTAATTTTTTCAGAATTTGCCACGCTATTAGATAATTTATAATATATTTTTCATATATATGATTTATGATTAAATTACGTTGGGGTCATTGATGAAAGTAAGTTCCCAAATAAATTTTATATTATAAATTTTAAGTAATGATATTACTTTGACTCAAAGACATGATATGAGTTGTTAACTATGAAAGTTAGAAGCGTAGAATAACATGTGAGGAGGGAAATTTACAGGAGCAAGAATAATCAGCTATGCTGCAACATTATATATA
>NW_018165246.1:21580-27355 GCF_001263595.1 Phalaenopsis equestris | reverse complement strand
AAGTACTTAAATAAATCATATGTCATTAAATGTTAATCACTATGGCTAAAGCTTTAGGTGGTTTAAAACTCCCAACAATAAGAGTGTTCTCTAATTTTTTTTTAAAATAAATCACCCTTGCTTTTTTAAAAAATTATAAGAACTAAAATATAAATCAAAAAAATATAAAACGTATTTTGGTAGGTTCACTGTGATCAGAAGAACCTTGGAAGAATGTAAATTGGATTTAATTAATTAAACACATCACTTTATGTAACTAAGTCCTTATAAAAATAAAAATTATAAAATGAAAATATATAGAAAAAATCACAAATTTTGGCCCATATTGTAAAAAATGATCATTTTAACCCACTGTCAAATTTTGAATCATGTATGAAGTATATTTATCACCAAACTTGATTTTGCTAATTGAAATGACTTTTTTTGAATTAAAATAATTATAATATTTAAAATTTAATTAAGAAAATTACAAAAGTGATTTTGGGAGTCCCTTGTGATTAGGGGAGCTTAAGAAAAGTAAAATGGAGGTTAAAAAATATATTTGATTTTAAAGGTATATTTCAAATTTTAAATAATTAAAAATAATTAAAAAATAAAAAAAGTCATCAAAATTGAAAAATCCTCAAAAATGTCTTAAGTTGTTCCCTGGTCACTTGGGAGCAATTAAAATATTTTTTCTAATTTTCTAAATAAGTTATAGATTTTAAAAGGCTTATTAATGAATTTCCCATTATTTTGCACTAAAATATTTACAATAAATAAAATATAAATCATGAAAATATGAAATTTATTTCTCTGGGTTCCGTGGACTCAGAGAGATATAAGAAAAATATAGAGTTAATTTTTAACTTAAATAATTTTTTATATTTAATTAATAGTCAAAATTATTAAATAATTATAATATATAAAATATAACTTAAAAAATCTTGAAAACTGGTCCTAGTGGTCCTTTGATCTAGGTGAACCTTTAATTATTTTCCTAAAGATAGATAATTTGTTTTGGTTGATTAAATGAATCAATAATGAAAATCACAATTTTTAAATAAAATAATAATTAAAAACTAAATTAAAATTTGAAAATAACATTTTCTCCTCTGATATTTTACTTGACCCATGAATGGGTACCGTAAAAATTTCACAGTTATTTGAGTTATATTTAATGAGTTATGGAGTGGAAAGCCCTAATGGCAAAATGGTAATTTTTGATTTTTAATGCCTTAATTAAATTTTAGGATTAACTAAAAGGGTGAAAGGGTAATTTTGATCACAATGAGCTCTTTTGGATGATTGAAACATAAGAGATTAAATGGTACAAATCAATACCTAAATTTTCTAGAATAAGAATATAATTGTAATTTTCCTTAACTATTATAATTGGGAAGTTAATTGAATTAAGTGATATTAAGGTGATTAAGTGATACTAAGGTGAGGGGTTTGATTTGGTAAAATTTTTTATTGATATTATTATCATTGATAAAGATTAAGGATAACACATAACTTAATATCCCTAAAAGTTCTGAATTTATCCATTCATAAGTCTTAAGGGCGTAGTAATGAACTAGGCTTAATTTTGATTTGCTTAATAAGATTTAGGAAAGAAACATAACTAATTATGAATATTTTGTAACACTACAAGCCTAGATTTAATTGAAGGCATGAAATTCTTAATAACCTAATCTTGCCCCCTAAGGGTATCCACTTCTATAATTTTTAAATGAAACATTAAATGACTAATTAAGTACCCCTCTCATGAGATAATTAAAACAACAAGTTCACTGAGCATAGGGTAGCTTAATCAATCAAACCCTAAATTTAACTTTGGAAGATTACTTGAACAATATAATAAGTTCAATTGAACTCAAAACGTTTCATAAAGGTTTCCCGGGGTCATGCTCTGATCACCTACAAATAAACCTATTATACTTTGTTCAAGAAAATCATCCATTAAAACTTCTAGGGCACCATCAGGTTGTGACCTAAAACTCAGAGGGGTAGCTTGAACCTTTTCTTCCATGTTTTCTTTCCTGCAAAATTATATATACTACAAAAGCTAACCATGCAACGGGATTAGCGAGAAGATGACATGTACGCATTTACATTATATGCCCCACAATTTTACTTATTTACTTTCCAACATTTTTCTACTTGCACCTATTTATGTTACCCTGCAAAACTTGAAACTAATTTTCATGCGATGTCAAAACAAAACAAATTTTTCAAAATCAATCAAAATTTTCAAAACTAAACAACATTTTTAAAACCAAAACAAAAAAAGAAAACATAACTTCATAATACGTCCTTTTAGATTTATGGGAGTCCCTCGGATGAGGTAACCCATGGTTACTAATGAGATGTCCCCAGTTTAAATAAGCTTAACAACTCGTTTAAACTAAGTAAATTCAAAAGAAAATAGTGGTACTGGAAGATCCTAACCGATGTCACTTTAATCAACTTTAACCCCCCCCCCAAATAATAAATTTGAACATAACAAAATAAAACATTGGAATATACATGTGGTTAAACCTTTTGAACCTTAGACATTAGGATTGCTACTTTGACAAGAAGCTTGGAGCAAGCACAGTGGGCTGCATGACAAGTGGACCTACAATAACAAATTTCCTTAGAGTTAAAAAACATGTCATAAGACTTGGAGGTTTTCTTCCTAGTGCGACATAAATCCTCAATTCATCATTAGGCCTTTGTGCAATTATGTTGTGCAATTTAATCCTTAACTCACCTTAAGCTCTGAGGTTGTCACTTGTTGTGACATAAATCGTCCTATCTTCCAGGTTATTTGTATGACTATATCATGCAAATATGAGCCTTATATAATAATAATTGACAAGATTAAGCATTTAATAACATCTCACCAAAATAAAGTGAAGCTAAACTATAGGATAGCTTGGGAATTCATAGAGGTTCTCCTAAGGTTTTGTGGCATCCCCTAGTACTTCTTCCTTTGGATTCCAAAATAAATGTTCTAAATTTGATCTTCTCCCATTTGACACCCCTTTGTCTGACCTTGAGAATCCTAACCTTTTAAAACTCATGAAGGGGTTATTTTATAATCTAAATTGAGAGTTTTCTTAATTGACTTCTATCATTTAAGATGTAATTAACTGTGAGAGCTTGCCCTTATAAGAAAATTTAGAAACCCAGCTTAATATAAACCCTATATAATCTTCCATATCAGATAAGAAAACTTGTCGGTCAACATAAAAGGTTTTCATAGACTAAAACGGATGGCATACATTCTTTTGTTTATTTAATCGGAGCCTCACCAGCATGTAGTGTATCTATTCTTTGGGATAGATGCATTGCTTGCTGTGTTGTGCTCAATCATTTGAATTATTACAAATATAGTATCAGTTCGGTCTTGTATTTTCAAAATTTAAATACTACTTTTCAAACAACTGACATATCTTCTCATTTTGAAACTGACAATATTTAACACATATTTTTAAATAAATTTGAAGTTTAAAGAAGGGCTTTTTTATATTTATCTTGCAGGAATGAAAAAAATGAAAAACAAGAGAAAATGTGGATGTTGTCAATATGAGAGCGCCTAGGCGCCACAAATTGGTGCCTGAACGCTAGTCTCCACACCAAAAATAGAGAAAACAACACCTATGAGCTGCAAACTGGTGCCTAGGAACCTGAACTATCCACCTGAATTATCCAGGGGTAGTTTTTGTATGCCCCAAGGAGTTATTTAACAAATATGGAAAGTTGTAAAGGAACTTTTTGGCATTTCTAAGTCCCGAAATTCTCTAGGAATGCTAAGAGGTCATATGGGAGTAGAAAATGTTGATTTTTCTATTTTATTGTGAGACTGGAGATTAGATTTTTAGTGTTATTTGTACTGGAATTGTATTAGCATTAAATAAAACAAGCAGGAGGCTTAGTTGAAGTGATTTTCATCTTTCTTTCAGATGGGAAAAAGCTATGTATTGTTTTCTTCATTATCTTATACTTGTTGTAAACACTTATCTAGTGGATTTGCTTTGATTTAATAAAGCTTTTTGTTGTCTGTGATGCCTGCTTTTGAAGTAGACCACTTGTACTTTTCTTTTGTAATGAATTGAATGAATGTTTAGGATATTATGATGCATGTTGGAATAGGTTTTTCATATTAAAGTGATGGTTCTTACTTCATGCTTCATTTTCTAGTTAATATGGCTAATTGGTATGTTAAAGCTTGTTTTAAACCTAAAAGATTCGGCAGGGCTATAGATTTAACAACTAGAAGGAACCACATTGAACTTATGGGTGAAGGAAATGTAGTCCAAAGCTTTAATGCAATGTTAGGAACATAATTTTGGATGGGCGCAAATTGGTGTTTCTAGGGTGACATGTCAGATTCTTAGGCAATTTGTTCTAGGCCTTCATACCATAAAACTAAGATTAGCCAATTTGAAGGCAGTTAGGATTGAGACTCTTGGGTAATAGGCTAGAAGTCTTGCCATTATAATCTAGCTTTTAAAGAATCGATACTACGTCAGGTGAGCTTCTTTAAGCACTTGAGAGAGGGTAAAGAAGAGAATTGCTAGTATTTGACACTTACAATAATTATATTTTAAGCATCCCAATCATACTCATAAGTCATCACTAAAGAAAAGTAGCTTTTACATCTTAAAATTTACCAAACTATTTATTTAGGTTTAACTTTAGAATTATGTTTGTATTTAGGAGCAGTCAATAGAAAAACCACTGTTAATCGACATTCCAAAGTAAGACCTGATAGTAGTAAACTAGAACTTAGCCTAAGGGATTTCTTACCTCAGTTATGTGTGGGATCGATAATCGGGATTGCATTAGAGCCCTATATTACTTGAATGATAAGTATACTTCGCTAGAACTCATAGTGTGTAAACTATAAATAAAATTCTAAACTCTATAACATATCTATTTTGCACACTAGCCCCCTCAATAAATTGGGTCAAGTTTTTGGACAGGAAAATAAATAACCGTGTAATTGAGATTCTAACATGGAGTAGTCTCACATTATTTTTTTAGCGGTTTAGGAACCTATTCTTTCCTTAAGTGCCCTAGCTTGTGTGTATAAAGGAGTTCAACCTAATCCACTCATCCTACATATTAAGGTCTTTAAAGGGGTTTTTTTCTCATATTTTCTTATTTTGAATAGTCAACCTTAATTTGACTTATTAAAAATATATATTTGTGTGTCACGTAATAGGGACATTCTTCTCTTTTTCCATTTTTATATTTTTCATCTTGTGTTAAACATATAAGTTAATTTAGTGGTTTTGAAAAACATTTATTATGATATTTATTCAAATTTTTTGATCATTTTACTTCCCTTGTATTTATATAATGTCTGTTGGAGTAGAGATGGAACCCCATGTATTCTCTTATAAAGCCATCCATCTATAGAAGTGAAGTTGCTTCGTAATCCTCTATTACAAAATGAATATCTAATATGCGATGGATGATACGATAAAAAATATTCATAACTTAAAGATGGAACAACTTGTAAAAAAGAAAGAAAAATGTCTTTTGTTGGAAGAGGAATCTCAAAAGAGGGTGAAGGTTATGGAAGAAAAACTACTCCTACAAAAACTTCTTTGAATTTATATGATTCAATGGATGCTTTCTCATCCATTGAACTTCCTTCGACTAGTGGTTGCACAATAGTAGTGGTGAAATGGTTTTTTTTTTTACTTTTCTTATTTTAAATTATATTGTTTCATGATTCTTACATTTGTTGTCTAATGATGGTCGATCGCCTCCCTGGTCATCATCATTATTGTTGTT
>NW_018165246.1:10393-21480 GCF_001263595.1 Phalaenopsis equestris | reverse complement strand
AAAAAAAATGATTATTGAAATGATTAATGAAAACTAATTTTATTTTATTGTATGTAACATTTGTTAAGATCTTATGGTTCTGTCATCCCACTACTACTATTCTTTTTTGATTTATTTAGCCTAAAAAGATAGTTGAACCTGCTTAGATTGGAAGACTTTTGTTAGCATCTATGAGTTATGTCGTCCAAAAAGTCTTTGTAAACTCAAATGGTTAATTATTACTCTATATATATTAAACCTATTAATATAAATTTTGATGGCATATATGAATTTTTAACATTAATAAAATGCATAAATTCATAACATTTAAACATTATGCTTTTCAAATAAATCTACATCAATGAAAATTATTTTGCATTATTATGAAATTATTTAAGTTAAAATATTTTAATCCCAAAAAATTTGTAATGTTTTAAGGATTCCAATATTTTAACTTAAATAATTTCAAAATAATGTTCAATAATTTTTATAGATGTAGATTACGTTGAAAAGCTTCATGTTAAAATTTTATAAATTTTTGTATTTTATTTGATCTGTTAAAACTTTTTAAAATTTAAAGATGATTTTATTCAAAAAAATCATAAAAAATCTGAATGAACTCCAAAACACATGAAATTTTATTAAGATATTTGGATTATGATCCCAAACAACTTTTGAATTTTCTAATTCATTTCAATTTCATCTTAGATTTTTCATGATTTATTGAACTTTTTAATGGTTTAATTTAAACAAATAATAAATCAAAGTGAATTCTGTAATTTTTTTTTTTTTAGTTCTTTCAATTCAATTGTCCTTAAATCAAAGTGAATTCTGTAATTTTTTTTTTTTTTTTTTAGTTCTTTCAATTCAATTGTCCTATAGGTGAAGACTTTATTTAATTTGGAGTTCTATAAAAAAGTTATTCGAATTTTACCATGAATGGTATATTTGTAAATACCTTATTTGTATTTTAACACTTCTATCCAGATCGGAACTATGTTTTTAAGCTTTTATCTGTACATGGTTAACAGTTTGGTTAAATTATTTCGATCTCATTACCTTAATTTCTTTCATTTTTGTGAGTGAAAAGTTAATTAAGATATTTTTGTACAATAAAAAAACTCACAAATATACCTCAAAACTAACTTTTAAATTTATAAATTTTTGTTGTGCTTTGTTGTTTATGTTTCATTTAAGAGTTTCATTTTAAATTTTAATGACTTTGAACCAAATATAGTTCATTTTGACATTTCTAAAGTAATAAAGGTACTTTTGCAATTTCTAAGAAAATAACCAAACTATCCAAAATTGCTTTCAAAACTATCGAAATTCACTATATATCTTTCAATGTACTTTTCACTTATGTTACTTAAGTTAATTCTTAAGTTTAAATGTTTTTTTAATTGATTTTTATTTTAACGTTAAATTAGGGTAAATTTGTAATTTTACTAATTTGATTAATTTTAATGTAAGGTGATATGCAAATTCAATCAAATTGTAGTGGAAGGTTCCAATCAGTATGTTAAGCAACTCCAAATAATATTTTTCACCAATAGGTCATCCAAACTCTTTAGAACCTCCAATTCACGATAATATGGAATACTATTTACATATTTTAGTGATTTAATTGAAATTCTAGTTAATCCATCAAGTTCCATTCATCTCAATAATAATTTATCATTACTTTTACCCATTTATCCCCTAATGTACAGTTTTATATAAAAGAAATCTTAATGTGTAAATATAACATTTTAATTTCTAGAATTATTTATTTCAAAAAATGCAAGATTACAAGAAAGTTTAAATTAAAATATCAAAATATTTCTTCTATATATGAGAAACTACAATGGTATGATATTTTCTAGGTGAAAGTTCATTTTATTTTGATTTATATTTTGTATTTTATGAGTTTTTGATCATTTAATGGTTTAATAATCAGTTGAATATATATTTGATGTCATTAAATATGATTTTTATATTTTTTTAAATTCTCCTAATTTTTCTAAATCCAACACATTTTATTATCATTTTTATCATTTTTTTTATTTAGTTATGATTTTTCAAAGTTCTCTCAAAATTTTAACATTTTATTAAATCCAACAATTAACTAATTTCTTGCTTAAATAGCTGCCATGTGCAAGCTTCCCATTTGACACTGCCTTCTGCGTGTTGCCTCCTGGTTGGTCACCCATGATTGATTGTTGGATCTACGATGGAGTCTCAAACAACAATACACCAACAAATAATGATCCAAGCCATCCTTTTTATTTAAATAGAATGGACAGTGTGGGTTTATCTTCTCTAAATCGAAGATGAACTGAAAATCATCCACACAAAAATGCATTCATCTCCTTCGACACAACTAAATCAAACGATTCAAAAACCCAAACGATCTTCTCGAAGAGCTCTACAATCTTAAAGGCTATGATCTAAAATTTCACAGGTTCGTTTTGCAAAGCATGAAAACCGAACAAATAAAAGATTTAAAATGAAACTACCTTGATTTGAAAATGGTTTTCTTGATCGAATCCTTTGTGTATCTTTCAAGGGACCAGTTAAGCTTCTCGCAATAATAATTGCAAGCTCCAAAATGTTCTTGCAAAATTTGATTAATACCTCCCACTCTCGGGTTGAAGTCCACTTGGATAAGTTCAATTTACGGGAGAAATGATTGAAAATGCTTTCTCTACATTCAAGGAAGGTTTAGAATCAATTGGATTTTAAAATCGGGAAAAAATAGTAGGAATTAAGAAATCCTCATTTTTTGCTAAGCTTCTTTTAATGGTGGAATTGGTTTGTTTAAGCAATGGAAATGCTATGGGAATGGTAATGAAATGATCATGGAGAGCTAAGAGAAGTTCAGAAAACAATTTGGTGAAATATTACTATGGAAATGAGGAGTTTCTTTTCCTTGATCAAAAATGGAAGCATTTATAGATGATGGTAAGATGTAGGGGTGTTGCTTCCATTAACTTGTTTACACTTGCCATGGATTTGTGAGGTGGAGTTGAGTTAATTGAGAGTAACCAGTGAATGTGATCCAAGTGGTTAGAACTTCCAATGAGGGGGTGCCATGGAAAGTTTTGGTTCATGGAAAGTTGCCATGTCCATGGGTTGGCACATGTGCTCACTTCTCTTTGCTGTTTGAAATCAGTCAATGAAGTTTTGTGGAGAGCCAATGAGAGAGTGCTATGTGAAGAGGAGTTTAAAAGTAAGGATTGGTTCAAAATGGTGAACTTCTAGAGTTAGTTTATGTAAGCCCACATGGTGCTTATATTAAGCTTGTAAACATATAATTTGGAGTGACTAATCTTTTCTCAATCAAATCAATAAGGGATTGCTTCAATGAGTACTCAAATTGTATTGGAATGAATGTATTCAAGGTGGCTGCAATATAAGTTTTAAAATTGGTTCAAAATTAGCTCATGCTATGGTCCTAATGGATTTTAAAATTGGCTTTGAAAAGTAAAAAAGAATGGATAAATTCATTTATATTTTTACATATTCTTTTGGATGAAATTAAACTCTTAAGAAATGTATTTTTATATTTGTTTTGGTAGGCATAATAGGTATTAGAAGTGGAAAAAAGTTGAAGAGACATGGAGCAAAGTGGTGGAGACTTAGATCGAAGGAGCTCACAAGAGAATGGCGTGAAGGCGCCAAACTCTTGGTCGCCTATGCACCAATCCTTACTCTGGCAACCTGAGAGATTAGAAACTAGGTGCCAGCCATTGGGAAACAAGGTACCCTACTGGCATCAAGGTGTTAGAGTCTTGGGCACCTAGACGCCCATATAAGACATGGCGTCTATGCGCCAGCCCGTAGCTTCAGGCACATGATTTGGCAATTTTCTCATATATCTGGAGAGCTTTATTATGTTGTGTTTGAAAGTCTAAAGGTGAGTTCTTAGAGTGGAGAAGTAGGAGGCTTGCTATAGGTTAGTTGTAGGATTGAGCAAGAAAGTTTATGTGAAGGAATTGGAGAGGACTTGAGATTTATTGTGAGGAGAGTATTCAAGAGAGCAGCAAGGACTTCAGATGTCTTTGGTGGAGCTTTTTTGGAGCTTTATAAAGGACATAATAAGTGTTTTTGTTTCTATTAATTGTATTTCTTTGTGTACAAATATTTAGTGGATTCTCTTAATTTCAATGAAGCGTTGTGGCATGTTCTTCATGCTTTCTGAGTAAATCTCCTTACCTATCTTTTTGATATTTGAGTAGGATCTGTAGAAGTGCAAAGTGTTTTTAAAATAATTTTTTAAATAATTAATGTGATGGTAACCTTCTGAGTTTCATTTACTTTTCATCCTAGTCAAGTGAATCATTAAAATGTGTTGTGATCCATAATGACTCTGAAGACCTATGATGGAATCATCTCGGATAGTTGCGTTGAAGTATAGGGTATTGGTCAAGTACTTTGTACAGAGATGCAAATGCTAGAGAAATAGAGTTCTTAGAAATGTGTTGACACGCCATAAAATGTGTTATTTTTATATATACATTTTATCTTCATTTTTAGGGATATTTCTCTTTAATGGAAGGTATTTTGTGTGTTTTTTACTTCAGCTACTAGAGATAGAGTTTAAGAGCAAAAAGAGCCAAAAGAGAAAAAATAGAGCAAAATATGGTCAAATGGAGCAAAGGAATAAAAAGTGACATGGCGCCTAGGCACTATGTAGTCAAAATAGATGGTTGGGCGCCTAGGCACCACCAACGGTTTGGACTTCTTGTGTAATGAATTTAGACAAATTTTGAAGGCCTGCTTAAAGTGATTCTTGATGATTTTATGATCCTTATTTAAAGAAAAAGATTTGCTGGTTGAAAGGGGTGCTTTGGAGGGCTTGGTTGGTGGTGAAGAGTCTTAGGAGGGGGCGTGAGGCTTTCTTGTGTGTGTGTGTGTGTGTTGTGTGAGTTGTGAGTGAGAGTATTTTTTTGTGTCCATGGAGAGTAGGAAGTCATCAAAGGAACTTCAAAGGATTTGCTTGGGGAGAAGTCTCAGATAAGTACTTTGTATTTTTGTTTGAATTATGTATTAGTATGTGAACTTAGATTTTAATATAAATCTTATTTTGTTATGTTATCCCTATGAAGTTTGAGTAATTTTCTTTATCTTTCTCCTTACAAAGAGAAGTAATCATGTGTAAGATTAAAATTGTTTATGATTTCTCTCATTCCATACTTATGATGATTCATTACTCTGTACTTTATTTACATATTAGATCTGACCAATTGGAATGTTAAAACTTGTTGTGAATCCATAATGACCCAACAGGGCTATGTGTTCCTCAACTAGTGAGAATCACATTAATCTCATGGGTGAGAAGGTAATCCATGGGTTAGTGCAAAAAGATAATGAGATAAGTTATGATGGGCATAAATTTGTGATTATAGAATGATAATTTAGAACCATAACCAATTTGATATAGAGTTTGGAACTTAAGGACTAGTACGCTCTATAGAGAGGGCACAATGGGTAATCTATAGGTGATAGACTAGACCCTATCCAACATAACCTAATATTTAGGAACCTAACTTTAGATTAGCCAATGTTCTTTTTGCACTCAAAAGAGGGTAAATGATAGGTATGCTTTTATTTTGCACAATACTACATTTTAACCTTTAAATATTTGATTCCTACACTGATTATATTCTCTTTGCAAGGGAAAAGAACTTTCACATAGCTTGAAATCTTGTTCATAAAAATTAGTCTAAAAATACAGCATTTTCCTTAAATATTTGAAATGGAATTAGTAGGAATTTAGTAACTTTGTTTTACACCTAAACTTGCTACCATATTTCCTAGATAATTGTCTGAAGTTTAAGTAAGGTTTTCCTATGTCTTAAAAGACGTTTTGGATAAAAAGAGTTTCACCTTCCGTATAGGATCAATACTGGGTTTGATACACCAAAAAAATGTGCAGTTTTTTATATACATTTTATGCTTAAATTTGGTAATATTGCACTTTAAAGAAGGGTATTTTTATGTTTTGTTGCATGTATCTTGATTTTAAGCATTTGGAGCAAAATAGAGTAAGCGGGAGAAATTTGGAGTCAAAATGGAGCTTTTCAGCATCCTGGCTCCTGAGGCGCCATTATATATAGAGCTAGAGCTAAAGGCGCCAGATACTGATGCTAGAGGCACCATTTTATAGAGAAGCGGTGCTAGAAGTGCTAGAATTTGCACCATAGGTGCTAAAACAGTGCGAAACTTCAATACACTGGCGCCAGAGGCGCCAAAGATTAATTAAGATGGAGTAAGACAATTATTAACTATTTTTTAACAGTTCTAGAAGGCTTCAATCAATTTAAACACCCTATGAAGTGATTCAATGCATCTAAAACCTTTGGAAAGGCTCTTGAATGAAGATATATGTCTCTTGGATGAAGGGACTTATCTCTTGGTGTGAAGAGGTGCGCTTTCAAGGAAAAATGAGGGAATTTTGATTTCTTTTTTAAAGAATGGCTGGCCCTAATTAAAAGAAGAGAGCCTAGAGAGTCAAAAGAAAGGGGGGGGGGGGGGGGAGGGGGGAGAAGTCTTAAGAGTGGTGTGAGAGAGAGTTGTGGAAGAAGAGAGGATTTTCTTGTAGCGTTGTAAGTGGAGAGAGAAGGTGAGAGATAAGTTGTTTTCTTTCCTTTATTAGTTTTGTAAACTTGTTTTATATATATAATCTTTGTTTTATCATATTCTTCACATGAGTTCTTAGTAGTCTTCTTTATCCTTCTCCTTACAATGAAATATGATTTTATGAAGAGTTAATTTACTTATGGAAGGTATTAAATGTTAATAAATTGTGAAGATTCAAACTCTGATCTTCATTTACTTTTTGATATGGCAATTGAAATGTTAAAATTTATTGTGAAACATAAGATTTGAAATGGTTGTGCATTCTACAACAACGTAAGAGTCATATTAAATTTCATGGGTGGGAATGTAGTCCATGGGGTTGAGTGCAAATAAACAAAGAAACATACTTTGATGGGCGTAGAATTAGAGATTTTAGGGTGACAGACTAAAATCCCCAATTTGGTCCAGTTGCTTGGAAACTAAAGAGAGATTGTTAGCCCTCAGAGGAGGGAGAAGTGAGAGCTCTGGAGTGGCAGCCAGGATCCCCTCCAACCAACCACGAAATTGGGGACGGAAAGGGTACGAAACACTGAATTAGTCAATGTTCTTTATGCAATATCAGAGGGTAAAGAATATGATTGCTCCTATTTGACACAATACAATTTTATATGTATTTTAAATGATTTTAATTACTTCACAATCCATAAAATCATTATAAGAGGGAAGGATGTTTTCTTAAATTTGGACTCTTCGTTACAAAACTTAGTTTAGTCTTAATAAGTTTACTTTTGAAGTTTAGCAAATAGTTAAGTTAATCTACTTCTTTTAACTACATTTCAGTAAACATAGAGTAAATTTACTTTGGATTTGTTTTGCATACTTAAGTTTTAATGTTCAAATATTGTGTTCCATAAGAATTTCTAACTTTCTGTGGGATTGATACTCATGACTCCATTAAATTCTTTTATTACTTGAGCGATGTGAGTACTTGCATTATTATTATAGTTTGACAACATAAAGATTTAAAAATATAAAATTATTTATACTAAATTGATTTTTATTGTGACTGAACTGCTAATTTATTACTTGTGTTGTCTTGTATGTATTGTAGTATTGAAAGAATTTTACAATGCACCACAAAAGCCGCGCATCAAGTTTTTGGCACCATTATCGGGGAGTAATAATAAACTACTTTATAACTTATAATACTTTATTTGAACTGAAAAACTTATTATATTTTTATTAATATTTTTTTATTTTAGTGTGTTTGATTATTTTAAATCCTTATTGTGTTTGTGTATACGTAGTTTAAGGTCTGCAGGTTTAGTACCTTAAGATTCTGAGTTAGAAAGAACTATTAGAAACATTTAAAAATAACAAAAAGAGTTAGATAATTTAAATAAAATAGCTACAAGTTTAAATAATTCAACAATTGAAAATGAACATCATGAAATACCTTTAAGACATTATGCTAATCCTACAACAGATGAAATTTATTTGAGTATACAAAATCCTACTGAAGCTGCTAATTTATTTGAGTTTAAACCTGCTATTATCCAAGTGATACAAAATAATCAGTTTCGAAGAACACCGACTCATGATCCTGACATACATCTTGCTAGTTTTCTAGAATTTTGTGCTACATTTAAATAAGTTGGAGTGTCGAATGATGCCGTTAGGCTTAGAATTTTTCTTTTTTCATTGTGGGATAAAGCTAAGATTTAGTTAAAATTATTAACATCTGGGTCTATCAAAACTTGGGGAGACTTATCACAATAAATTTTACTAAATTGTTGTCACTATTTTGGTTGAATGAGTTGCCTGTAAGAAGCTGTCGGTCACTGACATTGAAATCCCATCGCCCGCTTCGGAAGGATGTTTTAATTTACATATAGATTTAAGTTTAGAAAAATATGAGAGCAAACTGACCCCATATTTTCTATTGTTTAAATGAAAGAGCAATATACCTGATACCCTGTATCTATCTCGAAGGATAAACACAAGACTTGAGGATGAGGCTCGATCAAATAAACTCAGTAATATATGACGTCCTTAATATATGACGTCCAATATATGACATCCTATTTTTCTACAGAACCATTATATTTACCAACAATTTTTCCTATTTAATATAAAGGATCAAATAGGGTTTATATTAAGTTTATATTAAGTTGGGTTCAGACAAGCTTTCTATAAGGGCAAACCCCTATAGTTAATTACATCTCAGATAATCGAAGGCACCTAAGAAAACTCTCGATAAAAATCAAGAAATATTATCTTCAAGGAAGTCAAAGGATAGAACATTTTAACGATATCAGATAAAGAGGTGTGAAATGGGATTGGCTCAAATTTGGAGCATTTTTTCTTTGGAATCCAAAGGAGGAAGAACTAGTAGATGTTATAGATCTGAAGGAGAACCATAGTGACTACCCAGTCTACCCTATTGTTTGGCTTCAATTTAGAGGAGAAATATTTGAATGTTTCATGAGGCCAATTTTAATTATTTAGGGATTACATTCTTGTGAAATGATTACCCAAATAGCCTGGAAGATGTGAGGGTTTAGGTCGTGAACGACAACCTCGAAATCCTAAGACGAGTTAGTGCTTATATCGTACAACAGAGATGTACATAGGTCAAAAGATAAGGTGAGGATTTATGTTGCATAAGCAAACGATCTCGAAGTCCTATGACTTGGTTGTTTAATTCTAAGAATGTGGAGTTGGTTTAGCTTGGGAAGACAGATTTTGCTGTTGAAGATGTGCCCACCATGCTAGCTCCAAGCTCCTCGTCGCGGCGAGTTTAAGTTTTTTAGTGTGTCAAGTTATGATGTCAAATCAGATGGCCTTATGGTTTAGTTCTTTAAGAAATTTATGGGGACATGTTAAAGTTGATTAGAGCGACGCTGGTTAGGATCCTACGGTTCCCTTGTTCAGGTAACACTATTTTCTATTGGATTCACTTAGTCCAAATGATTTTAATAAACTCAACTTCATGAGTTCCATTTCATTTAGACCGTGGGAAGCCTTGTTAGCAACCACAAGTTACCTCCTCTTAGGGATTCCCAATCATCCGACAGAGAAGTTTTAATTTAGTTGCAATTTTTGTTTTGTGTGATGTTTGTGATTAAGTTTTGAGTTGTCTTATATTTTGAATGTTGTTGCAGTGAATTTTATCTTCATTGATTTTAATGTTGGTTTTGGTTTTAGTTTTGGTGCTATATTTATTATTTTTTTTTTTTCCTAACAGCTTTGGTTTTCATGCAAGGTGACATCGTTGTTTAGCATGCAAGTTTTGTAAGTATAAAAAGTACATTATGAAAGTACAAGAAATATGGCACTGTAAACTATAAGGCATACCCAGCGAGTCTTCTCATTCCACAACCTAAAACTCAAAATGTTGCAAGACATGTATATAATGTTGCAAGGAATTTAAATTGCTAAAGCCAAAAAGTAAGGTTTCCTTGTGATTTACCCAACCCTAGGTCATATCTTAATGGGTCCCTATTAATTTGATTAAGGATGATTTTTGTTAAGCAAAACATATTAAGTTTAGTAGACTGTCGAGGTATCCAACAGATCTGGAGAAAGAAGCAGGTCGATGCTTCCCTCTCACTGCTTGGTGAAAAGTCTCTAGCTCTTTTTAAACTTGTTATGTCGCTTAATAACCCATCCTCTAAATACCTTTAATGCTCAATGAACATTGATGTTTCAATTACGTTTTAATTATCTTTAAGAGTAGGGTGATTATCATTTATAATTTAATTTGCGGATTGACAACGACTTTATATATTCTTAAAAATACAAGAATTTGAAACCACTACTAGAAGATTTAAATCCCCGACAACTGCGCCAAAAACTTGACAACAACTTTTAATATGCAAGAATTTATGAACCTAGATTTATATATTTATAATGATTTTGTAAAATCACAATTTCAAACGCAAGTATACGTATCACTCAAGTAATACAGGGCTCTAGTGGAGTCCCGTTTATCGATCCCACAGAGAAGCGTGTTAAGAGGTCCTTAGTCAAATTTTAGTCTACTATAATTAGTCCTTAGTTTGGCATGTCGATTAAAATGATGTTTTATCTAGCAACTACTTCTAAATGCAAGTGTTAAATGTAAAGATAGTAACTATAACTAAATGCAAAAATTAATTCTATAGAGACACCTTTCTGGAGGAATTGGTTTGAAGAATTTTGAGATAATAAAAACCAGTATTTTTATGCAATGAATCAGATAACGTAAAGGAAAGAGATGCATTAAATATTGTATGTGCTAAATAGGAGCAATCCTATTCTTTACCTTTTGATCGAGGCATAAAGAACATTGACTAATCCTATGTTTGTTTACTAAATCCGTGGCTCAATAAATAGGATCAAATTGGGGATTTTAGTCTGTTACCCTAAAATCTCCAATTCTACGCCCATCAAAGTATATTTCCCTTTTTATTTGCATTCTACTCCCATGAACTTAACCATCCATGGAATCTGAATGTGGTTCTACTTTGTTGAGAATTACACAGCCCTCTCGGGTCTTAATG
>NW_018165246.1:8977-10246 GCF_001263595.1 Phalaenopsis equestris | reverse complement strand
GAAAAGTAAAATAAAAACAACGACATAATCTTCTCATACCATTATTTCCAAACAAGAAGAGAAAGTAAGATAAGCCCATCACAAAACACGAAAAAAATACAACGGAAACTTCATTTAACCAAAACAAATCCACTAGATAAGTGTTTACAAAAATTAAAAGATTATAAAGAACACAATACTTAGCTTTTTCCCTTTGAAAGAAAGACAAATATCTCTCCCACAAAGTCTCCCGCCGATCCATGCAGTGCTAGAACATCTCCTTACAAATTCTCTCAAAATCTCCTCTCCAATCTCTCCAAAAGGGTAGAAATCTACATTTCTACTCGTATTCTAAAAATCCTAAACTTTCTCCACACTTTTCCTAACATTCCTCTAAAAAAAAAAAACCACTTTTTCTAACCTAAATTTGTTAATACAAATTTTCATGCAAACATAAGGGGGCAGATACGTAAAATATAAAGTTTAGGTGTAAGATATATAAATGAATAGGAATTAGGTGTATGTTGAATTTTGGCCCATAGCCACCAAAAGTAGGTCCATAGTCATCCCGGGCGCCATTGGTGGGCCTAAGGGTGCCATCGGTGAGTTTTTCTGTCATTTTTTGGTCTTCTCGGGTAAATCTTGCCGTCGACGAGCAGACTGTGCAGTTCCACCATTTCCCTACGCTTGGCTCCGTTTTAGCTCCGTTTCGCCCCAATTCAGTTGCGTTGTGTTCCTATCAGATAGCCCTACAAAATAAGCATGAAACAGCCTTCCTTTAAAGTGTAATCTCATTCAAAAATATGCAATAATTGTAAAAGAGATTAAGCATCGAAAGACTTATCAAAAGGTGACAGGGCAAAATTTCATTTCTTGCTCGTTTTTGCTCCAAATTGCACCATTTTTGTTTCTTTTTGCTCCAATGACCATAATTCATCATACCTGTAACAAAACGACAAAAATACCCTTATTTAAAGTGAAATATCATAAAAATGAGTGTAAAATATGTATGAAAATCTCAACATATTTTCCTTTGGTCAAAATCCCCCAAAATTAACTATTACTTGTCCTCAAGTAATTTTAGTACTAGATAAAAGTTATGATCTATTGTAGTAAGGTTTTAATTCAAAAATACTATAAGTTTGATTTAAGTAAATACCATAGTGAGATTTTCAGAAAAAAAAACTCAAGTAATTAAATTAACTCTGTAGGTACAAAATTATCTAGTCATCAAGTTTAAGAGTTCTAGTTTTCTATTCATTTCAAGAATGACTATATGTTGCAATATTA
>NW_018165246.1:5706-8739 GCF_001263595.1 Phalaenopsis equestris | reverse complement strand
TTCCCTAAATTTGAAACTCAAAGCATTCCTTTACCTTATAAATATTTCATAGCTTTTACATCATTGATCCCCAATCATTTCTTCTCAAATTAATTTCCAAGATTCTTAATACTTCAAAATATAGTTTCCTTTACTTTAAATAGTTAACTATAGTTTTATTCTCTTATACTAAATATCTTAATCTACAAAATTAATTTTCATTACAAAAATATTCTTTTAAATTTATCATAATATTTAATTATCTACAAAATATAGTTCTCTGAATTAAATTCACTACATAAAGTCATATTATTAATTTTTGAAAATATTTAACTTGAGAACAACTAATAGATAATCTTTTTCTTCTCTCTCCCAAACTTAAATTTTTCAATATGAAATGGTACAGGTGGAAAGAAAAATTCTAAATATAAATCATACCTCAGTACTTTAGGCATTTTCATTATTCTAAAATTTTTGCAGTCCTTCTCAAAATTTCTACTTCGCCTGGTCTGTAACATTAGGAGCTTTCTATACATATAAATCATTAGAGAATTTGCTGGGTAATGAAATTTTGAAATAAACTACAAACTTAAACATTATACAAACATAATACTTCACCAGCACATCCATAATACTAAACAAAAAAAATTACAAAGGTATTAAAATGCAAATAAAAATCACATCACATTACAATTTGCAAATTTCAACTACCACATCAAACAATTATAACAATAATTAAAAATTGTCCAATTGCAACATAAAAATAAAAATAAAGGTACAAACACACAAACATCTATCTCTATTACAACAATTACAAAAAATAAAAGTAAAAGTACATCAATTACTATCATATGTCAAAATCTCATGCTATATCTTCGTCTTTTTGGTCAACAAATGGATTGGGCTGATACTGAGTATATCAGGGGCATTCAAGAAAAGTAACATCAGGCTCACCTCTGTAGTGTCGGGCCTGAGCTTCGTAGTAAGCTATCTCAAAGTTTGAATGTCTCTGTAGGTACTCACTATCATAATCATATCTACGTTGCAAACCCCCAATTCTTTCATTTATTAGCTCTATACTCTTTCGCTACAAGGTCAACTCATTCATTAAATCATTCAGGGTAGGGGAACTTGAAGAAGGAAGGTCATAACTAGTAGAGGGGATATCTCTACTAGTAGAAGGTTTTTGACTTCAGATTCATATGTCTTCAAATTAGCTTTACTAATGGGTTTCAGAGGGTAAACCCATTCTTCATCATCTCGAGTTTCAACTCCAGAAAGTTGGCAAAGTGCATAATATTTTCTCCACATTCTTAAATTTTTTGGATCTTCTCAATGTGGAAGATATTCAAGGAGAAAATAAAATATTTTTAGGTTGGAGTGAAGCTTTTACTGAGAGATGATAAAATCTGGTGTCTAAATGCTTTGAAATCGCCCCCAAATCCAAGATCTTCAAGCCCTAGATCAAAAATTTCATTTTTAAGAGGAAAGGGATGATGAATAATGGCGGTTGACTGCTCAAAATCACATTTAAAGGTGTTTTTTTGGGATCTCGCTGTCGGCGGGGTCTTCGGCGCTATCAGCGAGCTTTATTGAATTAATATCCTAAGTCTCGGGAAAAATCCACCGTCGGCGGCGTCGAGGTCGCCGTCGGTGAGCTCTATTGAATTGGTTCAATTTCTATATTTTTGCGATTTCGATCAATTTCAAGCCTCAACGACATCAGTTCAATCATTATAGACACAAATTTTAAGTGATTAAATGATGTATTAACACAAATAAACATTCACAACACAAAACATCACAATTATATATAAATTCTAAGGGTTACAATACACGTTACACGACACACCTAAGCATTTATTTTGCGTCAAGTTCCAAGCCACAATGCTTAAATCGCTGAAAAGAAAACATCTTATGCTCAATCTCAACTATATTGAGATCTAAAAGCAAAATTCGAAAGCAAAGCAAACACAAAGTACAAATCTCTTTCAAATAAAACTACTATAAATTCAGAATGAAAGTAACTAAACAAAAGTCTAACTAGTATAACATGTATCATCATTGAAATATAAAAATGTTCTTCAATTCTTGTAAATTGTAACACAAACACAAACACAAACACACAAACACACAAACAAGATAAACGAGGTCAATTCTTCCTCCATCTCATCTCATCTCACTAACTTACTTCCAATTTCTAATGGAATCCCTACCAAATATATTGGGTGCTTATTAATGATTTTATAGATTCTAATCTCAAAGATAAGATTATCCCCGATATATTGGATCTCAAGCACTAACACTTGACATCACCATATCCCAATAATTAAGCACCTCTAGCATCTCAAGCACTAACACTAGACATCACCATATCCCAATAATTAAGCACTTTGACTCCGGATTCATATGTCTTCAAATTAGCTTTAATGGGTTTCAGAGGGTAAACCCATTCTTCATCATCTCCAGTTTCAACTCCAGAAAGTTGGCAAAGTGCATAATATTTTCTCCACATTCTTAAATTTTTTGGATCTTCTCAATGTGGAAGATATTCAAGGAGAAAATAAAATATTTTTAGGTTGGAGTGAAGCTTTTACTGAGAGATGATAAAATCTGGTGTCTAAATGCTTTGAAATCGCCCCCAAATCCAAGATCTTCAAGCCCTAGATCAAAATTTTCAATTTTAAGAGGAAAGGGATGATGAATAATGGAGGTTGACTGCTCAAAATCAAATTTAAAGGTGTTTTTTTGGGATCTCGCTGTCGGCGGGGTCTTCGGCGCTATCAGCGAGCTTTATTGAATTAATATCCTAAGTCTCGGGAAAAATCCACCGTCGGCGGCGTCGAGGTCGCCGTCGGCGCCCAAGGCAAAAATGGTTCAATTTCTAGATTTTTGCGATTTCGATCAATTTCAAGCCTCAACGACATCAGTTCAATCATTATAGACACAAATTTTAAGTGATTAAATGATGTATTAACACAAATAAACATTCACAACACAAAACATCACAATTATATATAAATTCTAAGGGTTACAATACACGTTACACGACAC
>NW_018165246.1:2501-5419 GCF_001263595.1 Phalaenopsis equestris | reverse complement strand
TTATAAATGATTTTATAGATTCTAATCTCAAAGATAAGATTATCCGTGATATATTGGTTCTCGAGCACCAACACCAGACATTACCATATCCCAATAATTAAGCATCTCTAGCAGTTATAAGTACAGTGTAAAATCATCCATAAGTTACTCATCAAATATGTTTGTGACTCCTATCAAATGAAAACAAAGTCCATGAAAGGAAGTGACAAAATTGAGATGGAACTATCTGTGTAAAAAATCATAATATCTTTTGTAAAACTCAAGTCTGGGTGAGACCCGAGTTGTAGTGGACTCGTCAATCCAACTACTACAAGAGAACATACAAGTCTAACCATAATAAGAATTTAATGAATCATCTCCCTCATGACACACAAAAAGCAAATCAAAACACTAACAATCCAAACATCTACCAAACTTCAAGCAAACAGATCAATCCACACTAAAGCAAACACAATACAACACTAATAATCATGACTCTTAAGCATACTAAATCAAACCACACAGATAACTATGGGTTGGCTCCCATAAAGCGCTTGATTTAACATCACTAGCCCAACAAATGATTCCACCTGGATCAAAATTCTAATTAAGTAATCCTTGATCAATAGCCCAACTTTTTCCAGATCCCGGGATTCCTACAAAGTCCTTGAATTTAAAATTTTCTTTCAACTCTTCTTTTTCATATTGATTCATATCCTTGTTCCTCATATTTCTTTCTATATCTAATATTCTTCTACTAATTTTCTCAAATTGCATATTAATATCATCCTTGAAATTTATAAGAAATGGATCTTTATATGATACTTCATGATCTCCAAAATTTTGGATCAGATTCTTTCTAGATAATTCAAATTCTGGATGCTCAATGCTTGCTGAAATTTGATCACATTCATTTATCTCCATCAGAATTTCGGTTGATTCTGTTCTCTACGTAGTATTTATTGTTTTTCACTCAAAAAGTTCTTTTTTTTATTCTGTCTGCTTTCATTTCTTGCTCAGAGAAAGTGACAATTTTTATACATGAATGATATTTAGTGCCACCCGCTATATGGTTCTGAATTTATCATGCAATGATATTTAGCTATTGTGGTGTTCTCATCAAATTGCCAGCGTAATCCTTTCATAATTATTTAAGTTTGTTATATTTAATTTATTTTTTCTACACATCAATGTAAAAATCAGTCGAATCAAGTGGTTAAATCAGTTGAACCATGAACCAATCCTCAAGTTCATTTCGATTAGAAATAGGAAATCAGGTTTGTAGGGAATTGGGTTCTATCCATAAAATTTAATCGTCAAATTGCTCAACTTGGGATAGGATCAATTCGAATAGAAATCATAATTAAGAGATCATATTAGATTGTAATATTTTTTTAAGTTCTTTTTTCATGCGTTTGCTATATTTCTATTTTTTTTAGGATTTCTGTGTGGGTGTTGCATTATTTATATATGTAATGCCTAAACTCTACTTTTTATATTTATACCACCCAAAATTTTCATGTCACATCAAATATCATTATGTTATTCATGCATGGAAGATGACATTTATGTAAAAAATGAAGTTTAGAAATTTGATATGTAAATAGGTAGGAATTAAGTGGTTTTAATGTAAATCTTTAAAAAAAAAAAAATCTTGAATGAATTATCTTTAGCTTGTATTTTTTGTCAACCGGCCTAGGCAACTCTTTGCATTGCAAAACATAATTCTCTCTCCCTCATCTCTCTCTCTATTTCTTTCTACTCTCTCCCTTTCTCCTTTTTTCTCTACTTTTTTATCTCCACTCTCCTTACCTCACCATTTATTTCATTCTCTCTCCCTAAGTCTCTTTCTCCCTCCCTCATTCACTCTCTCACCCACTCTTTGTTTCTCACTTTCTCTCTCTTTCACTCTCTACCCCTCACTCACTCTGTTTATTTATCTCTCAAACTCTCTCCAGATTTCTCTCACTCTCCATCCCTGCCTCACCCTCCTTGTATTATCTAACTCTTATGTTCTCTCATATTTTTTGTATCTCTTATATTCTCTCTCTTGCTTGCTATATCATTCTCTTCTCTCTCTCTCTCACTCTCTTGTTCTCTATCTCGCTCTCTCAATCACTTCCTCTCTCTCACTATCTTTCTCACTTGCTTGCTCTTTCCTTCTTTCTCCTCTTCTTTATCTCTACTCTCTCTCCCCTTTTCTATCTCTCAAGCTTTTATTTTTTCTCTCAACCTCTTTCCTCTCTCACTATCTCTCATTCTTTGTCACTCTCCCTCTTGTATCACTTTCTAACTCTTGCTCTCTCCCTCCTCTCTCATAGTCCGCCTCTCTCTTTCTACTTGTCTCTCTAAAACACTCTCTCCTTACCTCTCCATTTCTCTCATCCTTAGCAGAGAAAATTGATTATTTTGTGAAAATGTATACTATTTTACAAGTCCAAAGAAAAAGAGACTCGATGTAGAATTTTTCATTCTTCTAGATTCAAACCTTAGAGTAGAAAAAAAAAGAGACAAAAGGAAGTAAATGAAGTGCATGGATTTAAATCATCACAACTTCTTCCATCATTGAAGATCAATACTTTCCACAAATTCCATCTAAAACTTAATTACTTATCATTTTAAAAAGAAAGATAAAGAAAACTACTCAAAATCCATGGAGAAAATAAAAGAACACTTTAGTTTAAAAGAAGAAACCATTGTTAAACCAACAACAAGTCTTAATTAAAACCAAAAATAGTCTCAAAACAAAAAGATAAAAACTTATCTCAAGTCCTCCACCAAACTCTTAAAGTTCCTTTGATTCTCTTCTCTTTACAATCACTCAAAATAAAATAACAAAAAGGATAAAATAAAAGTAAAAGTGGTGCCTGAAAATCTCTCCAAACTAACTCCCCAAATGAGGACTTTCAAAACTTTCCAATACTTTCAGGACTCTTTTC
>NW_018165246.1:1144-2469 GCF_001263595.1 Phalaenopsis equestris | reverse complement strand
GTGCCTTGGTTTCTCTTCAAAATATGTCTAGATTCAATGTATTTCCCCAAGAGATGCATCCTTTCGTGATAATTTTCGTCCATGGTGGTTATAACCACCTATTAAGCAAATGGGTGCCCCGAAAACCTTTTCAAAATTTGTAGAAACTAAATTTACTCGTCCAATAACTACCACTAGCACGACTGGCGTTTAAGCGTGGGGCCTCTGACGCTTAGGCACGACATTCTCTATTTCACCGACGCTTAGGCGCCAAAATACTTTTTCACCTATTTGCTCCAAATTTGATCCTTTTTCACTCTTTTAAGCATTTTTCACCTTTTTACCTGTACCTGAAAGTAAAACACACAAATACCATCCATTAAAGTGCAATATCTCAAAAATAGGTATAAAATGCGTCTAAAAATATTATATATTTTATGTGTACCAAAATCCCTTAAACTTAAAATATTACTTTTCCTCAAGTGACACTTCAATGTTTAAAAACTAAATAAGTATGATATGTATATGAGTTTCTTTAGGAGTTACTAAAATTTAGATTTAGAAATATAGTAGTCCAATTTAGAAAAAATATTATTCAGAAAATGAGACCAACTTAAAGTTTAGAAAAGAACTATGAAAATATGAGTTTCTATCTAATTCAGAAATATTATAAGTTCTCTAACTTTAGATTTTAGCTCTTTTATTTTCTCTACTTAAAAATTTTTATTAAAAATAATTTTACCTACTATATTATATTTATAAGCTTAAGATTTTATCAAGTCTAATACTTTAAAAAGATCAAATGTTGAACCAAATTTTTATTAGACACTAATCCTCAAGCTTCTCGTTCTTTACATTTCTTTTTTTTTCTTTTATTTCTCTTTTCTTTTCTTTTTATTTTCTTTTTCTTTTTCTTTTTCTTCTTCTTTTTCTTTTTAAGGCAAGGATTACAATATCTAGATAGGACTTTAATGATTTTGGATTCCACTTCTCCTTTCCTAAAGTAAAGTCTTGATATAAGTCTTTTACTTATAAATATAATAATAGTTTTGAAAATTATTTCAGTAAAATAAATTTAAGTATTAAAAATAAAATTTTAAATTAACTAAATTTTTCAAAAGTACAATTTTTCTTACTAAAGACAGTTACTTATATTAATCATTTTCTAATCTAAAATTTTTTTAACTTAAAGTTTTTCTTCATTACTAAAAATTTTAACTAAATTTTCTTACTCATTTCTAGAATCAAATTTTACTTCCCTAATATAATTTCATATACATAATCAATTTTTTTCTTTTCAAATCAAATTCACTTGTAGCACAGTTGAGAACAAATAAAATTCCAGT
>NW_018165246.1:0-1076 GCF_001263595.1 Phalaenopsis equestris | reverse complement strand
TAATGATACAAGTATAAAACTAAAAATAGGAGTAAAATTAATTTTTGATCAAATTTTCTATATTTTCATTTCAATTTAACATGTAGAGATTAAACAGGCTTCTAAGTAGTGGGTATAAACATAAAAATAAACTAACACACTAACTTGAATTCACGATCTCAGCATAAAAACAAACAAACTAACATGATAAAAGAAAAATACAAGGTAGTAGTTTCAGGGGGTAACAGTTTTAAATTTAAGATCTATGTTAGCTAGATTTTTAAACTTTTCAAAAGAAATAGAATCAAATTCAATCCTAATCTAACTAAAACAGTATTAAATACACATCAACAGTTACTACCCTAGAATGTTAAAATAGGCCACTAACAAAACACAACATCACAATAACAATATCAAAGGTCCCAAACATAACATAGTACATAGTCCAAATCAACACAAAATAAATGTAGCAGTACTACATCGCATAGTCTTCAACATAAACAAACATAAAAATATCTCAATCCTACTCCTCATCCTCAGAATCACAAATCACAGCTATACCACTTTTTTGCAGGCTCATAATCAGGATATATAGGATATGGAGGAAATAGCACTCCTGGGTCACCTCTAATCAGGCTCTCAAAAGATGAGTGGAATTTCTCTTCATAATCACTCTTTCTCCTATTATAACTATTAGTATGATCTAAATTTTGCACCCTATCAGCAGTAAAATTAATGTTATCCATCATCCTATACAATAATAGATCTTGGGTTCTAGTAGACTCACCTCGAGATATAGAAGCACGTGAGGTAGATAGTCTAGATGTAGAAGCAACAGAGGTAGAAGCAGTAGATGTCTCCATTCCATAGCTTTTGGAAAATCCTCCTCTCCAGCTAAAAATTGAATGCTTAGAATAAGTCTTCACATTCACGTTAGTGATGGGCTTTAGTGGTAATAACACTTCCTCCCAACTATCATATTTAACTCCAGTTTGGTCACACAAAGAAAAGATCAAGGAAGCAAACATGAAGAGAATTTTTTTCAACAAATAAACATTCCAACTGTGCTACTCTTTTGTTTCAAATTATCTTCCAAT
>NW_018165245.1:790199-791231 GCF_001263595.1 Phalaenopsis equestris | reverse complement strand
GGGCCATCAAAGCCCAGAATCCTGAAAATACACCTAATGAAGAGGAGCCTCATCATGTTGAAGAGGTAATACCGGAAATTTATCCACTCCTACGAGGGAGTAGATTCCATCCCCTGACAGATACTGATGGATATGAGAGTATCCAGAAGATTGCTGCTACATTGCCATCACCTCATGAACATGGTGAGAAGGGAAAGAAATCCAGCCCCATCACCCGAGTTAGTGCAGTCTTTAGAAGGCTTGCTATTAAAGAAGGATGTTCTGTTAGTGAATTACTTAAACGAGTGGGATATGCAATTTCTCCTCATATGAAGAATGAAATTTTGAAGGATATTAAGTCCGCTAGAAAATCTCGTAGGTCCACTATAGAGTCACCTACCCGAGTTCCCATATGGCTCCGTTTGGGAAACCGAGTCGATACTGTTATGGTCACCACCGGTCATATCACCACCAGAATCACCACCAGAACCACGGGTCGCCGGCTGATTAAGTCGAGATTGGGTCCGAGGAGCTTACCCATCATTTCAGCAATCAAGGAAAGAAAGACAAAGACAATTACCTGATACTGTAGCCGGTCTACACCATGGGGAACATACCTTCCCTCGACATACCGATGTCTCTACTAAGACGGCCCATTTTGAGGCATAATCGTCAAAAAGGAAGAAGGTATGGGTACCTAAGGTCGCTGCACCGATACAGTCCAATGAGCGTGCAAGACAGAAAGCAAAATCAGTGCCTGAATTATCTGACATCGTCGCGACAATAGCCAGTGAGATGGAGGAACAAGTTGAGGATTTCCATCAGGGTCCTCCAGATCTTAAAGCAATCAAAGAATCGCTAATTGAGGAAAAAGTTGAGGAACTCAGGATTGAGATTTCCGAGTTGGCTCGAAAACACGGAGTTTTCGTCGATAGTGACAATGAGGATTTTGATTACAATGATTACTTGGAGGAAGATTTCATGGATGTCCACATGATTGAAACCAAAGCGACCACATCTGCGCGCGAGGCTCAACCTCACACTGAAGAGAAC
>NW_018165245.1:785549-786515 GCF_001263595.1 Phalaenopsis equestris | reverse complement strand
CCAGAATTTGAGGAAGAAATTAAATCCACTATCGATGAATTGAAAGAGATTAACCTCGGGACTGAAGAACGACCCCGACCTACATTTATCAGTTCTCTACTTGATGACGAAGAATCTGCAGAATTGGTCAAACTATTAACAGAATTCAAAGATGGCTTTGCATGGAGCTACGATGAAATGCCAGGACTGTCAGTAGAGGTTGCAGTCCATAAACTTGGAGTGGACAAGAATGTCACCCCAGTAAAACAAGCTCCCAGGAGAATGCGCCTCGAAATAGAACAATAAGTCATCGTCGAGGTAAAGAAATTGATAGACGCCAATTTCGTTAAAGAAGAGTAGTACCCCACGTGGTTAGCCAATGTTGTACCTGTTAAAAAGAAAAATGGACAGATCCGCGTTTGTGTCAACTTCAGAGATTTGAACAAGGCATGTCCAAAAGACAAGTTTCCACTACCTATACCAAAAATGATGGTGAATATCGCTTCAACACATGAGATTTTCTCCTTCATAGATGGATTGTCGGGGTATAACCAAATCAAGATGGCTCCCAAGGATTCAGCGCTTACAACTTTCAGAACACCGATTGGAATCTTCTGTTACACAGTGTTATCGTTCGGCCTAAAGAACGCCTGAGCAACATATCAGCGTGCAATGACGAAGATTTTTGACGACCTCATTCACAATTAAGTAGAATGCTACGTGGATGATCTGGTCACCAAAAGTAAACAAAAAATAGACCATTTGTTTGATTTGAGCATTGTGTTTGAACGGTTACGATGATGTGACCTTAAAATGAATCCCTTAAAGTGAGCCTTCGGCGTCACCTCCAGGAAATTTCAAGGATTCGTTGTCCGTCATCGGGAAATCGAGATCGACCCGGATAAGATTAAAGCTATCCTGGAAATGCCTCCCCCTAAAACCTTGAAGCAGTTACGTTCCTTCCAGGGGAAGTTGGCATATCTGAGA
>NW_018165245.1:784136-784634 GCF_001263595.1 Phalaenopsis equestris | reverse complement strand
CCCAAGTCAATGAAGAGGGAAAAGAAAATGCACTCTACTACTTGAGTCGTCGTCTAATACCGACGGAGGTAAGCTATTCACCTATTGAGAAGCATTTTCTGACATTAATTTTTGCCGCTCAAAAGCTTAGACATTACAAGCTTTGTCATAAGGTCACCCTAATTTCGAAAGTTAATCCATTGCAATATTTGATGACCCGACCAACACTCTCCGGACGTTTAGCGAGATGGTCAATGATCTTATTGCAATTTGATATAACTTTTGTGCCCCTCCGTGCTATCAAGGGACAGATTTTAGCAGATTTTCTTGCTACACACCTACTGCCAACTGGGTCCTCTCTCAATGATGAATTATCAGACGAGCATATACTACAAATGGAATTTTCCACTGCGCAGCGCTGGGAAATGTACTTCGATGGCGCCTCATCAGCTAGGAAAGACAAGGGATCAGACACTGTTATACCAGGCAAGGCAGGGATCGGTTTGATCTTTATCACGC
>NW_018165245.1:782299-784056 GCF_001263595.1 Phalaenopsis equestris | reverse complement strand
ATGGATATAACGAACATTGCCATTTATGGTGACTCTCAACTTGTCATCCAGCAAGTCGCCGGACAATACAAAATTCTAAAACCAAGATTAGCAGAATACCATCTGTACGCGATGAAACTCCTAGAGCAGATTCCTGAGGTGACTTTCTACCGATTGCCTCGGGGAGATAATGCTCATGCTGATGCTTTAGTAAAACTCGCTAAGGAAATGGCGTGGCCCCGGAGGATTCCATCAAAGTCACGGTGCAAGGAAGACGAGTCTTGTCTCGAAGCGACTTTGAAACTCTACACAAACTTAGAAAAGAAGGAACAATAAATACAGTTGCGGACATGAACAAGGATTGACGCAAGCCATTAATAGAATATTTGCATACTGGAAAGCTGCCAGAAGACAAGTCTGAGGCACACCACATCACAAGAAGGGCCATTTCTTACGCCCTGGTGGGAAATGTTCTCTACAGAAGATCATTCGACCAAATGTGGCTGCGGTGTTTGAGCAGAGCCGAGGCACAGAATATTGTCAAAGAAGTACATGTCGGATTGTGTGGCGCTCACCAGTCGGGACCAAAAATGAAAATGAAGATCAAAAGACTTGAATATTATTGGCCAGCAATGATGTCCGATTGCATGGAAACAACCAGAAGATGTCACCAATGCGAGGTACATGGGGTGGTCTTACACCAACCTCCGAATGTGTTGCACCCAATTGTTGCCTCGTGGCCATTCGAGTGTTGGGGCGCAGACATAATAAGTCCGATAGACCCTCCATCCTCTAAAGGACACATATTCATACTTGCCACTACAGATTACTTCTCCAAATGGGCAGAGGCAGTACTGTTACGTGAGGTTACGACACAGCACGTCCTTCAATTTTTCAAGAGCCAAATCATATACTGTTTCGGTGTACCTCGTAGAATAATCTCTGATAATGGGACAACTTTTAGAAGTACGAAGATCAACAATTTCGTCAAAAGACATGGGATAGATTGGGGATACTGTACAATTTACTATCCCAGAGCAAATGGTATGGCTGAAGCCTTCAACAAGACACTGGTACAGATTTTGAAGAAAACACTGGATGAAAATAAAAGGGATTGGCATAACAAACTCTCAGTGTACACCTTATATGCTCGTGTACGGGACCGAGGTTGTGCTACTGCTAGAGATCCAGACACCATCTCTCAGAGTTGCCATTGCCAACCAACTAACACCAGAAGAAATCACAAAACTCAGGCTTGAAGAACTGGAGAGCCTCGAGGGAAAGTGATTGGAAGTACAACAACAATTGGAGCTCTACCAGGCAAAGAAGGTGCAAGCCCATGACAAATTGGTCCGCCCAAGGACATTCAAAATTGGTGACCTCGTACTCGTGCTTAAAAGACCTATTCTTGCTCGCCGCAAAATAGGTGGAAAATTCGAGCCAACTTGGGAGGGACCATTTGTCGTTGAGAAGGCTTATACAGGAGGAGCCTACCAGTTAGTGGACTTCCGGGGTGAAAGACCCATGTTACCGATAAATGGACGATACTTGAAGACCTATTACACAACTTGATGCTGCTTAATGTCGTTTACCTCTGCTTGCCTTTGCTTGCTTTGAAATTTTGAAACCTTGATTGTTTTAGGGTTATCTGTATGGCCGTATGTCTATGACCGGGTCCAAATTTTATAATTAATCTCATATTTAATGAAAATTTTCAGAAAATTTTTGAACTTCACACGTTCTCCTTTCTACTTTTGGATTTAAATATTCCATTAAAT
>NW_018165245.1:780334-781882 GCF_001263595.1 Phalaenopsis equestris | reverse complement strand
TAGCAACTCTAGCAAGGGGCTTAATAGCTACCCACAGTGAACAACTACCAAATTCCCCACTCCGCAGGACACAACGCAGAAATGCGAGCCGGAAGAAACATAGAGCCTTTCTGCGACAGAAGCGCAAGCTCCAAAGAAACGCAAGCGGTTTTCTTACCCCCATTCCTGAGGGACATATCTACGATCCAGAGCTGAGAGGGACTTCTGCCAGCCTGCCTACTATAGATGAAGAATTAGGATTTCTGACAGGATCAAATGTACCCTCGGTCCCAGATATCTTGTGCAGAAGTTGCCCAACATGCAACGTCGAGACACCAGCCAGGACACACCAGCCAGGTCGAGACACCAGCCATGACATCAGTGACAGAAGCATTTGTAGAATGCCCGGACTACAACATCCTACATCTACAGCATTTCAGTACTCTAGAAGAGTACACTGCAAGCACCAATGAGTCTCAGACTCCAGATTTTGTGGCAAATGAACTGTATGTCCCACTAGGGGTGGACCAGTGTGCATCATGGAGCCCAGGATCATACATCCCGCTTGAGGCGGAATCCCAGATCGGCCAGCACCGGTTTGGATTCCCACCGAGGCCCGGAGGAAGGAACGTCTTAGGCAACTGCCAGCTCCTGGTATGGTGGAATATTACAAAATAAGCAAGGTAAAAAAAAGAGAATTTGAATTCTACGAAGAGGTTCAATGAAAGTTTATCAACGTATTGGAGGGCCTGGAATTGTATACCAAGGTTTTCTCTTAAACTGATGAAAGATGCATCCTGGATTGCATCTTCGATTTGAGAGATAGAGGTCGAGCAGGCCTTCTCATTGAAAGAACGTACTACGAGCCGAAGAAGTGGATGCGAGGAAAGGGAAGAATCACCATCTAGTGCGGATGTTGCTACAATTTTACAAACGACAGGCAGGGGAATCCGCCTGGGATCCTCAGATACGACCAGGTGGATCCGTTACCACCAATGATAAAGTGGATGATAAAGAGAATGGTCAAGTGGAATATCTTACCCTCCACTTGCATTCCTAACAGTTGCATCATCAACATTTACGAAGAAGGTGACTGCATTCCTCCGCACATTGACCATCATGACTTTGTGAGGCCTTTCTGCACGGTTTCATTCATGAGTAAGAGCAACATAATCGGTCCTGGTGAATTCAGAGGAGCTGTGGAAATTCCTCTCCCAATTTTTTCAGTTCTTATTCTCAAGGGCAATGGTGCAGACGTGGCCAAACACTGCATACCAGGAGTACGACACCGTAGGCTATCCGTGACCTTCCGCAGGATGGATGACAGTAATATATCATATGGATTCCAACAAGACCCGGAGTTGGAGGAACTGTTTCCTTATGAGCTATGAGAAGGTTGTACCTCTGAGTACATGCAAAGGAATTTCTTATCCTGGAGCATGACTCAGAAGGTCTGCTTGATCAAGAGCTCGGTATACCAAGCGCAGAAGACTCACTTGCTTTCTTTTAACAAGCATGACATGTATCTGATGTAATCAGTCCATGATGTACTCTTTTTGAGGCATTATC
>NW_018165245.1:778933-780078 GCF_001263595.1 Phalaenopsis equestris | reverse complement strand
AAAACATATTTTGAAAAAATCAAACGTAATAAAAACAACAACAAAATAAAACAAACTTTTTGAGTGGATACTTTCGTTTTTGGAATTTCCTACCCTTTGTGCGTGCAGCACAACCATCATTATCTACACTGACACTCCACACATCCTCGCAGAATTTCACATTCTATACAAAACTCCATGAAGTTCTACAAATCTTCATCAAAATCAACATTTCCACATGACACACTACCGCAAATTCAACATCACAAGCTCTTTGTAAATTTCAAATCACATCTTCAAATCAGTACCAAAATTTCGACCCTTTCATCTTTGAATTGATACTTTCATTTCAATTCTCACATTTTGAGGTCGATACCTAAATTTTGACCCTTTCATCTTTGAATTGATACTTACATTTCAATTATCTCACCTTTAAATTGATACTTACATTTCAATTATCTCATCTTTGAATTGATACTTACATTTCAATTTTCATTTTCGAATCAGTCCTAAGTTTTTGATTCTTTACATTTGAGGTCGGTCCTTACACTCTGATACCTTCTTTTGAGAATTGACCTACATTTAAATTCTCATTTCTGAATCAGTCCTAAGTTTTTGATTCTTTACATTTGAGGTCGGACCTTACATTCCGACACTTTCTTTTGAGAATTGACCTACATTTCAATTCTCATTTTTGAATCAAACCTAAGTTTCTGATTCTTTACATTTGAGGTCGGTCCTTACATTCCGTTTGAAGTGGGTCCTTACATTCCAACACCTTCTTTTGAGAATTGACCTACATTTCAATTCTCATTTCTGAATCAGTCCTAAATGTCTGATTCTTTACATTTGAGGTCGGTCGTTACATTCTGACACCTTCTTTTGAGAATTGACCTACATTTCAATTATCATTTCTGAATCAGTCCTAAGTTTCTGATTCTTTACATTTGAGGTCGGACCTTACATTCCGACACCTTATTCTGAGAATTGACTTACATTTCAGTTCTCATTTCTGAATCAGTCCTAAATGTCTGATTCTTTACATTTGAGGTCGGTCGTTACATTCTGACACCTTCTTTTGAGAATTGACCTACATTTCAATTCTCATTTCTGAATCAGTCCTAAATCTCTGATTCTTCACATTTGAGGTCAGACCTTACATTCCG
>NW_018165245.1:776861-777497 GCF_001263595.1 Phalaenopsis equestris | reverse complement strand
TAAATCCAAAATTCCCAAATTTAGCCCCAAATTGGTTAGGTCCCCAAATTTCACCCAATTGATTGCCTTAACCTCCAAATTGGCATCCAATTCATGTTGAAAACTCTTCACGAGGTCCATATTGACCATTTACAATAATAAATCTGGACTTAGCCCAAGGCTAACCCAAGCTAGACCCAAGCCTACCCCAATATGACCAAATTGATTAAAGTTCAAAATTCGTTCAAATTGACCCCCCAATTGGACTAAAAACCACTTCCATCCTTCACCAAAGTTGTTCATTATGATCATATACACCAAATGCAACCATCAATTAGGCCAATTGATATGGCTAGCCTAGCCCAAAATCAAGCTTTGGTCATTTGCACCCACTTGGACCCATGCACTAAATGTGACCTAACCACCTTAAAGCCACCAAATTAACTCCACCACACACCACAACCATTAGTTGGACTTAGTGACCACTCCAAACACCATGAAACAACCTAAATCAAGAAATGGACCAAAGGTACCCCAAATTAAGGGATCTTATTTCAAAAAATGCACATGCTTAACATATCTTTGCCAAATCCAAGCACATTTGCATTAAATTGTTGTGATGGATTCCTCTGGATGCCCTGAGCACCTAGCCACCTC
>NW_018165245.1:773952-776696 GCF_001263595.1 Phalaenopsis equestris | reverse complement strand
ATTGGCCAAGACAGCCACCATAACCCCATTTTTATAAAAGGCCACCTCCATGGCCGTTGAACAAAGTGCTGAAAATTTCTTAGAGAGGCCTCTCCAAACTTCACACAAAGCTTCCCTAAGATCCCCTCATTGCATTCCAACCACTTTACCTCTCCCATTCTCATTGTCGGAGCCAAATTTTGAGTTTGAAACCCTGCCGGAAACCAGGACAGAGCCCAATACACCTCCACACTCCAACAAACTTCAATTACTTGTGCCCACACCTTCACAAGAGTGAAAGAAGCCAAAGCCCCTTCAAATCCCCCTTCCACAGAGCCTCTACCATAGCTCTAGCCCGACACCCAAATCCATCCGTGATTGAATTCATACCTAGGCATTATACCAAGACCAGAGACTCAATCTCTAGCCTCCTTGGACCCCAACAAACGTGTCGAGCATCTCCAATTGAAGCATTCCTTCTCAGAGCAAAGGTATAAAACTCCTCATCATCACGAGCTTATTTTGATTCTCCATTTACTTAAGCTTGATTTCATGGTACCTTAGCCGTATAGATGTGTTGCAGCTAGGTGGACGACGGCGTCTAACCAGAGCGCGCCACGCATGCTTTCGGAGCCGTCGTAGGTTGAGGTTGAACAGGCATGGGATCACTCTATCGGGGACGATGACTGGGAGCCGTTTGATCAAGTGTGTATCGAATGGACGAAGGAGAACGAGCCGGACAGCACTTCGAAACATAAACCTAGTGTCGAGTCAGTGCTGAGGTCGATAGCGCCGTCAAATGGGAGAGCGTCGCGTGGAGTTCGGAGCTGCCTAGGATCTACGTGGCGCGACACTGTTTAAATAAATAAATAGGGATTTTTCCTATTTATTTAAATACCCTAACTTAAGAAATTCATATCTTGGTGTAGAAAGATCACAAAAATAAAATAAAATTACCCTCTTCCTCAGTGAATAGAGGAGAATAATGTAGAAATTTGCTGGTGGTGTTGAATTTGCAGTAGTGTATTATGTGAGAAGATTGATTTTGAAGAAGATTTGTAGAGCTTTGTGTAGTTATGTGCAGGATGTGAAATTTTGTGAGGATGTACAAAGAGTTAGCGTAGATAATGATGGTTGTGCTACGCGCACAAATAGTAGGAAATTCCAAAAACGGAAGTATCCACTCAACAGGTTTGTTTTATTTTCTTGTTGTTTTTATGACAATTTAATTTTTCAAATTACGTTTTTAAATTTTTAATTTTAATTGGTTGATTTAAAAAGAAAATTGTTTTATTATTCACTCATTTATGATTGTCTTTTATTCGTGTTTCATTTATTGTTGAAGATTTGTCGTTTTGTTCTTTGTTCATTTGATCTCTGAACCATCGCATCTCTGAACCATCGCATGGTTCACGGCTTTCATCCATCGCACAAAAAGGCAATTGACAAAAAGGCACAACTTGAGAGAAATTTCCATTAATCTGCCTCAATAAAGATGCTACAAATCAAATATAGGCTAATGCCTCAAAAGGTACATCATGTAATACATGTTGAAATGCATTGAAAGTCATGTTACAAGAAAGCAAGTGAATCCTCTGTGCTTGGTATACCGAGCTCTTGATCAAGCAGACCTTCTGAGTCATGCTCCAGAATAAGAGTTCCCTTCGCATGTATTCCGAGGTACAACCTTCCGAGGTACAATCCGAGGTACAACCTTCTCATAGCTCATAACAAAACAATTCCTTCAACTCCGGGTCTTGCTAAAATCCATATGGTATCATATTGTCATCCATTCTGTGGAAGGTCACGGACACCCTACGGTGTCGTACTCCTGGAATGCAGTGCTTGGCCACGTCTGCACCATTGCCCTTGAGAACAAGTACTGAACCAACTGGGAGAAGAATTTACACAGCTCCTCTGAATTCACCAGGGCCAATTACATCGATTTCTTTTCCAAACAGAATATTGCTCTTACTCATGAATGAGACCGTGTAGAAAAGCCTCACAAATTCATGATGGTCAATGTGCGGGGGAATGCAGTCACCTTCTTCATAAATGTTGATGATGCAACTGTTAGGAATGCAAGTGGCGGGTAGGATATTTCACTTATCCATTCTCTTTATCATCCCCTTTATCATTGGGGGTAACGGATCCACTTGGTCGTATTTGAGGATCCCAGGTGGATTCTCCTGTTTGTCATTTGTAAAATTGTAGCAACAGTCGCACTGGATGGTGATTCTTCCCTGTCCTCGCATCCACTTCTTCGGCTCGGAATACGTTCTTTCCATGAGAATGCCCGCTCGACCTCTATCTCTTAAATCAAAGATGGAGTCCAGAATGCTTCTTTCATCAGTTTAGGAGAAAACCCTGGTATATAGCTCCAGGCCTTCCAATATGTTGATAAACTTTCCTTGAACCTCTTCATAGAACTCAAATTCTCTTTTGTTTACTTTTCTTATTTTGTAATATTCCACCATACCGGGAGCTGGAAGCTGCCTAGGACGTTCCTTCCTCTGGGCCTCGGCGAGAATCCAAACTGGTGCTGGCCGATCCGGAATACGAGATTCAGCCTCAAGCGGGATGTATGATCCTGGGCTCCGCGGTGCGCGGTGATCCATCCCTAGTGGGACATACGGCTCATTTGCCACCGAATCTGGAGTCTGAAACTCGTTGGTGCTTGTAGTGTATTCTTCTAATGTACTGAAATGCTTTAGATGTAGAACGTTGCAGTCCGGGCATTCTACAAATGCGCCCGTGACTGATGT
>NW_018165245.1:766249-773545 GCF_001263595.1 Phalaenopsis equestris | reverse complement strand
TGAGTGGTCACCCTCAACAGTGAAGGTAGTCCCTTCTTTTCTTCATTGCTGACTACGCCCATTAGAGGACCGTCGTAGTCCATATCAATCTGGTTGAAATCCATGTCGAAATCTATGAAACCTCCTTGTGGCGCCATCTCTTCATTCAGTGTGAGGCTCCAGCCGTCCTGGAAGGCAAAGATCAGCCTCTGTACTGACTTTTGTCTGCAGACGACAGAAAGAAATGTCAGCGGGCCAAAGTTTGGTATGGACAAGAACAAAAGAGAGTATTTATTAAAGTAAATTTTAGTTTGTTTTGATGAAAAGGATTATTCATTTTATGTGTGAGTTTTTTTTAATATAAAAGAGTATTTAAATTCAAAGGTAGAAAAGAGAACGTGTGGAGTTCAAAAAATTTTCAAAATTTTCATTATAATGAAGTTAATTAGAAAAGTTGGACCCGATCGTAGACATTTGGCCACATAGATAACCCTAACATAATCAAAGTCTCAAAGTTTCAAGGAAAGCAGAGGCAAGTGGCCTCAGGTTGCATAATAGGTTTTCAGGTATCGCCCATTTATCGGTAAGTTTTCAGGTATCGTCCATTTATCGGTAACATGGGCCTTTCACCGCAGAAGTCCACTAACTGGTAAGCTCCTCCTTTAAAGACCTTCTCAACGACAAATGGTCCCTCCCAAGTGGGCTCAAACTTCCAACCTATTTTGCGGCGAGCAAGAATAGGGCTTTTGAGCACGAGTACGAGGTCACCAGTTTTGAATGTCCTTGGTCGGACCAATTTGTCGTGAGCTTGTGCCATCTTCGCCTAGTAGAGATCCAAATGTTGTTGTGCTTCCAATCGTTTTCCATCAAGAATCTCCAGTTCTTCAAGTCTGAGTTTTTCGCTTTCTTCCATTGCAAGTTCCATTGTGAGTTGGTTGGCGACGGCAACTCTGAGAGATGGTGTCTGAATTTCTAGTGGTAGCACTACTTCGGCTCCGTACAACGTATACGAGCATATAAGGTGTACACTGAGTAAGAGTCCTGAAAGTCATCCGGTAGGCCCACAAGGCTTCAAACAGTTTGTTATGCCAATCCATTTTGTTTTCATCCAGTGTTTTCTTCAAAATCTGCTTTTAAAATCTGTCCCACTGTCACAAATTATTCTTCATGGTACTCTGAAACGGTAGACAATTTGGCTTTTAAAGAATTGAAGAACGTGCTATGTCGTAACCTCTCGTGACGGTACTGCCTCTGCCCATTTGAAGAAGTAATCTGTAGCGACAAGTATAAACCTGCATCCTTTGGAAGATGGAGGGTCTATCAAACCTATTATGTCCGTGCCTCAATGCTCGAATGGCCACGAGGCGATAGTTGGGTGTAGTACATTCGGAGTCTGGTGTAAGACCACACGATGCACTTGGTAGTGGTGACATCTTCGGGTTGTATCCATGTAATCGGACATCATTGCCGACCAATAATATCTGAGTCTTTTGATCTTTATTTTCATCTTTGGTCGTGACTGGTGAGCGCCACAAAATCTGGCATGTACTTCTTTAACAATATTTTGTGCTTCGGCTCTGCTCAAACACCGTAGCCACATTTGGTCGAACGATCTTCTGTGGAGAATGTTTCCCACCAGGGCGTAAGACAAGGACTTTCTTGTAATGTGGTGTGCCTCAAACTTGTCTTTTGGCAGCTTTCCAGTATGCAAATATTCTATTAATGGCTTTCACCAATTTTCTGTGATGTTTTCTTCTTTTCCAAGCTTGTGTAGAGTTTCGAAGTCGATCCGAGACAAGACTCGTCTTCCTCGCACTGCGACTTTAATGGAATCCTCCGGGGGACACACCATTTCCTTAGCAAGTTTTACTAGAGTGTTGGCATGGGCAATATCTCCGCTAGGAATCTGATAGAATATGACATCAGGAATCTGCTCCAGGAGCATCATCGTGTACTGATGGTATCTGATGGTATTCTACTAATCTTACTAATCTTGGTTTCAAAATTATGTATTGTCTGGAGACTTGCTGGATGACGAGTTGGGAATTGCCATAGATGGCAATGCTTGTTATATCCATTAAGATCACCATTTCCAATCCGGTGATTAAAGCTTCATATTCTGCTTCATTGTTGGTGCAAGGCTCTGTCAGGTGGTATGAAAACCTCAACATACCCTTATCTGGTGTGATAAAGATCAAACCGATCTCTGCTTTGTCTGGTATAACTGTGCCTGATCCTTTGTCTTTTCTGGCTAATGAATCGCCATCAAAGTACATCTCCCAGCGTTGTGCATTGGATAATTCCATTTGTAGTATTTGCTCATCTAGTAACTCGTCGATGAGAGAGGATCCAGCAGGCAGTAGGTGTGCAGCGAGAAAATCTGTTAGTATCTGTCCCTTGTAGCACAGAGGGGAACAAATGTTATATCAAATTGCAATAAGATCATTGACCATCTTGCTAAATTTCCAAAGAGTGTTGGTCGGGACATTAAATATTTCAATGGATTGACTTTCGAGATCAGGGTAATCTTATGAGAAAGCATGTAATGTCTAAGCTTTTGGACGGCTAAAATTAATGCTAGATAATGTTTTTCAATAGTTGGATACCTTATCTCCATCGGTATTAGGCGACAACTCAAGCAATAGAGTGCATTTTCGTTACCATCATCATTGACTTGGGCTAAGAGTACTCAAAGGGAGTCATCAAAAGCCGTGGTATAAAGTATCAATGGTTTCCCTTGGATAGGGGCTGCTAAGACAGAAGGTGTCATCATATATTGTTTAATGTCTTCAAAGGCCCGCGGGCATTTTTCTTCCCAAATAAATTTGGCATCCTTTTTAATTAATGTCGAGAAAGGCTGACACCTTCCTGAGAGATTAGAAATAAAGCATCTCAGATATGCCAACTTCCCTTGGAAGGAATGTAGTTGTTTCAAGGTTTTAGGGGGAGACATTTCCAAGATAGCTTTAATCGGTTCGATCTCGATTCACCGATGAAGGACAACGAATCATAGAAATTTCTCAGAGGTAACGCCAAATGCGCACTTTAAGGGATTCATTTTAAGTTCATGTTGTCGTAACCGTTCAAACACGATCCTTAAATCGTACAAATGGTCTATTTTCTGTTTACTTTTGATGACTAAATCATCCACGTAGCATTCTACTTAATTGTTAATGAGGTTGTCAAAAATCTTCATCATTGCACGCTGGTATGTTGCTGCAACATTCTTTAGGCCGAACGGCAAAACTGTGTAGCAGAAAATTTCAATCGGTGTTCTGAAGGCTGTAAGTCCTGCATCCTCGGGAGCCATCTTAATTTTGTTGTATCCCGACGATCCTTCCATGAAGGAGAAAATTTCATGTGTTGAAGCGATATCCACCATCATCTCTAGTATAGGTAGTGGAAACTCGTCTTTTGGACATGCCTTATTCAAACCTCTGAAGTCGACACAAACACGGATCTATCCATTTTTCTTCTTAACAGGTACGATGTTGGCTAACCACGTGGGGTATTGTTCTTATTTTACAAAGTTGGCATCTATTAATTTCTTCACCTCGGTGATGGCTTGTTGTTCTATTTCAAGGCGCATTCTCCTGGGAGCTTGTTTTACTGGGGTTGCATTCTTGTCCACTGCAAGTTTATGGACTGCAACTTCTGCGGACAGTCCTGACATTTCATCGTAGCTCCATGCAACGCAATATTTGAATTATGTTAATAGTTTGATCAATTCTGCAGATTCTTTGTCATTAATTAGAGAACTTATAAATGTAGGTCGGGGTCATTCTTCAGTCCCGAGGTTAATCTCTTTCAATTCATCAACAGTAGATTTAATTTCCTCCTCAAATTTGGGCGGAGCTTCCTCTATTGGTTGAGTAAATCCCCTTCGGCCTCGCCAGTAACAACCATGTAAAGTTTAGAATCATTGACTGGTCTGACTGTACCAAATCAGAGACCCTCTTTTGAATTGGGAGTTTGCCTTTTAGCATTCCATAATTTTTCAAAAAAGTGAAATTTATCTTTTGGCATTTGTTTTGGTAAGTGTCCCTGTTGATTTAACTTTTAAACACAAGGTGAGAAGTAACCAAAAGACAATTCCATTAATTACAATTCCAATGGTAATTTCATTAATTCATTAGGATTCTCATCCAAATTTACATGATTTTCAAGATTATTAGAAGTAGAAGCACTATAAAATTTGATCGGCTTTGAACTAGTGTTATGGACTTCCTTAACCTCTAAACTCTCAACCTTTTGAGGGAAAATCACCTTTTGATTTTGAAGGAGAATCAGAGTGAGGGTCATAGCATTCACGTAGTGGTTCATCTGATCATACATTGTTTCATATTCATTCTTTTCTACATCTTCTAGGGATATCTCGTACTGAGGTCTTTTTCGTCTTGTCACCATTATCTCGTCTTTAAAACTATCTTCATCACCAATGTTGATAGTTGGCCTAGTTCGTTCAATAATTAAATTGATCCTTCCTCATCCACGTCCCTGGCCTCGACCTCGGGTGTGCGAACTAAAAGGCCTTTCACCATCTCTTTATAAAGGAGTGGTGGAAGATTACTGAAGCGGAGTTTAATGGCCTCCTTTTTGTGATTCTTCTGAATCTTCATCTTTTTTTGTCAGAATCTCGCGCGAGAAGATAGTCTTCTTTGGAAGTGTGTAGTAGGCAACATCTTCATGGATACCAACTTCATGTACTGAAAATAGTTGTAGGTCTCCCTTGATGCAATTCTCTTGACCATATTTGCGGTATTTAATGCACTCGTGTAGAGATGATGAAACCATATTGTGCTCATGAATCCATGGTCGACCCAGTAGAGCGTTAAAAGAGGTCTGGACATCGATGATATGAAATTTAACGGTCGTCACGAGTTCTCCAACCTTCATAAGTAATGAGATTGATCCAAGGGCCCTTTCTCCCTTTTGGTTGCATCCTCTTAACATCATCTTATCGGGGATGAGTTCCTGAACGTCGAAGTCCAAATATGCTAATCATGCTAAGAGATGCTCCAGGATCCACTAAAACTCTGGATAACACAAATCTGCCGATGTTGACGGAAATGTAGAGTGGACGGTTGTGATCGGCGGTACTTAGCAGCAAGTCTTCATCTGTGAAGGTTACCCCTGGATTTTCTTTCAATGAGAAAACTTCATCTGAGGACGTGTTGACCAACTGAGCTAAGTAAATTTCTGGGTCAAGCAAAGTTATAACCAGAGACTTATAACCAGAGACTCTCTCGTAACCAGAGACTCTCATCTCCTATGACAGGATCACAACGTCGTAGATGCTTAATCTGACCAGAAACTTCCTAATATGAGCTAGCACGTTGTAGTCTACTTTGTGTGATCCTTCAATTTTATCTTGATCATATGGTTCTTCCACTGGTGGAGGTGGGGGTATCTCTTCTCGAGTCATTATCTATTTTCCTTTGTCCGTTGGAGCTGTTCTTGGTGGTAACACTTTTCTGCTCCTTAAGTTAACTTCTGTGATTTCCTCTTCTTGAGATGTCATTATTGAATCTTCAAGTGTCTTTTTCTCTTCGTCGTAAGGATCTAAGTTGATGGCAAACTTTGTACCATGATGCTCGAGAATTGGCTCCTCGTTATTGGTGCTATCGTAAGCGATATTAGTGATGTCTTCTTTAGACTTGACAACGAGTTTATCAGACTCGAGTACGATTTCAGGATCATTTTGGGGATTGAGATCAAAGCTAGATCGGTCATAATTAGTTACGTTATCACCAGAAACAGTTAAAACGTAGCTGAAATCATAATCACTATATTCATAAGATCTCGGAGGGACAAAATGATAATCATACAAAGTCAGGGGTTCGAGGATTTTCTTCCCCAAATCCGAAACAACCAGTCTAGTAAAGGCAGCCCCTATCCTACCCCCCGTGCTATCAATCTTTGCACGCTTTTCTTCTTTGCAGTGACGCTTTTCTTCTTCTTGTTCTTTGTTCTTGACAATGATGGATTTCCTGGCGAAATCTTCATCTCGGGCTTGGTATGTTGTAGACTCTGAATAGAATTTGTTTTGATGCAAACCTGATTTTGTTCAGTATCTCCTTGGATGATTTGCTCCAAACTTTGTTCCATTCTTCTTCGTTATTTGTAGAAGCTTGTTTTGATGAATCCTGTATTTGATTAAGGACCCTCTTGAGTTCATCCTAAGTTGTACTCCCTCCATCTATTATGACATACGGATCAATTGGGGAGATTGACTCAGCTGAAATCATGTTTATGGAAACTTTTTCAGGTTCTTTTAAATATTCTCTCGGGATTGTTATGTTCTCTTCCTTGAGGTTCTTCTCGAGCCAGTCTTTAAGGACTAAGCATTTTTCTATAGCGTGCCCAAGCAACCGGTGGTATGGGCAATAATTTGGTTCATTCTTCTTATCCACCTCTTCGGGTTTTTTTGGATCTGGTAGTTTGAATTCCGGTTTATTCACCAAACTCCTGAATATTTTAGGTATAGCTTCATCCTTAAAGGAATACACAACTTTCTGTCGCTCCAACAGGGATATTCTTTTATCCCCTATTTGAGGTGCTGAGGTGCTCCTTCTTTGAGGTGCTCCTTCTTGAGGCGTCCGCTGGTTGGATTGACTATTCTATTTATGAAAGGACTGGCGATGTTCTTCTGCATATATCTTTATTGGTTGCTTTCCTTTGTAGACGGTCGCCACTATTCCAGATTTCTTTTCAAACACTTTGGCCACCTTAGCCTTTTCATGCGGCTCCATGTGCTTTATTGCTTCTCAAGGACTGCTAGCTTTACTGAGTAGCTTCTCGAAGGATTTAATGGTGAGTCCCTTAAGCTTGAAAGCTACTGGCCCATGAATGCTCTTGAGTAGAATTTCAATCGCATGATGTTCCTGTAGCTGAGGTTCACATTTCGTGCTAAGGTTTCTCCACCTCAAAATATAGTCTACCAAAGTTTTGCTAGACTTTTGCTTTTCCATTATGATCTCTCCAATAAACACATGGTGTTGTGCCCGAAAAATCTTTTCACAAATAGTTGTTCCAATTCAGAAAATGTTTTAACTGACCCGTTGGGCAAGTCAGCATACCAGTCGAAAGCAATTCCTGACAAGCTGCTGACAAACTGCTGGCAGAGTAGAGTTTCATTATTTCTCGTATTGCCACAGTTGGCTCGAAAATGCACTATATGTTGTCTGGGATTTCCAGTCCCATCTAATATCTTACATTTTGGGGCCACAAAACCCTTAGGGAAAGGCACGACATCGAACTCCTCCGGGTAAGGTCTACTCTTCAAAATTGATGCACCGCCCTTGGATTGGGCTAAGG
>NW_018165245.1:763514-766015 GCF_001263595.1 Phalaenopsis equestris | reverse complement strand
ACTAACTTGCTCATCCCTTAGGAGGATAACCCTATGCAGCTCATCTACGGCGTTCTCTTTGGTTTGAGGTTGAGCCTCGTGCGTAGATGTGGTGGGTCTGGTTTCAATCACATGGACATCCATGAAATCTTCCTCCAAATAATCATTGTAATCAAAATCTTCATTGTCGTTATCGACGGAAACTCCGTGTTCTCTAGCTAACTCGGAAATTTTGATCCTGAGTTTCTCAACTTTTTCCTCAATTATTGATTCCTTAATTTCTTTAACGTCTGGAGGACCCTGATGGACATCCTCTATTTGTTCCTCCATTTTGCTGGCTATTATCGCGACAATGTCAGATATTTCAGACATTGGTTTCACTTTCTGTTCTACGGGCTCACTGAACTGTATCAGTGCAGCGACATTGGGTACCCATACCTTTGTCTTTTTCGACGATGATGTCTCCGGACGGAGCGTCTTAGTAGAAACATTGGTATGTTTAAGGAAAGTATGCTCTCCATGGTGTAGACCATGGTGTAGACCGGCTACAATGCCAGGTAATCGTCTCGTTTTTGCCTTTGGGATTGTAGAAATATCTTCATAACGGGTGATGGGTAAGATCTTCAGACCTAGTCTTGACTTAACCGGTCGACGACCTGCAGTCCTGGCGGTAGTATAATCAGTAGTAATAACTATGGTATCAATATTGTGGTATTAATTTTGTTCCCTAAATGGAACCAAACGGGGATGTGAGTAGGTGGCACTCCAGCTGTATTGTGGGATTTTCTGGCGGATTTGACACCCTTCAAAATTTCCTTCTTCATGCGAGGAGAAATTGCTTCTCCCACTCATTTAAGTAACTCACTAACGGAACATCCTTCTTTGGTAGCAAACCTTCTGAAAACTGCACTAACTTGAGTGATAGGAGTGAACTTCTTTCCCTCCTCACCATGTCCATGAAGTGATGGTAATGCGGCAGTGATCCTTCGGATACTCTCATATCCCTTGGTATCTATCATAGGATAGAATCTACTTCCTCGCAGGAGTGGATAAATTTTTGGTAATACTTCTTCAACTTGATGAGGCTCCTCCTCAACATGTGTCTTCTCAGGAGCTTGGGCTTTGATGGCCCTCCAAACCTTTCTGTTACGGTTCCATTTTCGAGTTTGGGTCAGCGGTACAGTCCTCGAATTTGATCCAATCTCAAACACAGGTGATGGGACAGTTAATCCCTCAGTCGGATCCTCGACAATCATTACTTATTTCCCCTTAGCAGCGGCGGGGCTAGCGGGTTTAACAGGTGCTATGACGGCAGTAGCTTTAGCCTTCTTGCAGGCAGGGAAGTCCCGAAGACAGTTCAGATTGAATTCTGCAGATGGCTCCTGCATTTTTGGAGCGGCGATCTTCATTACCACGAACGGGGCTTTCCCGAGGATGACCTCGAGATCTTCAAATCCAGCTTCAAACTTGATGGTGGGAGCAATGTTACGGGTGCTACGGTATGTTAGCAGGTTGCAGGAAAAGGTCAGCGTTGGGTAAGCTATTACAATGGGCCTGAAAACAAAAAGTTTTCAGGGTTAGCTATAGGGCCAAAAACCTCATAATTTTTAGTGCAAGCACTAAAAGTAGAGGTTGATCCGTAGACCGGGCGGGTCTTAATTTATGGGTATTTTAACATCTTTGTTTAAGAAAAAAGTGTTAAATTTAATTAACATAAGAAATTTTTAAAGTACGCGCATCACAACACGATTTGCTTTAACTGCGGAATAGCAAATCAAATTTGGAAGGGAGATGTGAAGTATTTTAGGACCCAGTGCGGGACCTATTTAGTGGCAGAAAAATGCCCGTGGAACTAGTCCACCGACACACCTATTGGGGGTAGCCCCACGTGAAAATTTAAAGAGTCCTTAATGGCATTCTGAACCCCTCTATTCAAAGATGGTTGAACAACTAGTCCTGAAGTCCAAAGAGTTGGTTGTACCTTCCCAAGACAAAAATGGGTAAAGTATGCCAACGGAAGAAGGGTAATTTGGCCCAAGATGGACATGAACACATTACCGATGTGTAAAAATAATATTTCTTAAATTGTATGGAGAGAAAAGCATGTCCCCAGCGGAGTCCCCAGAAGCTGTCGGTGTTATTTGTAGGTTGGTGGGGAGTTGCCCGTACGAAGCTGCCGATCACCGGAATTGAAATCCCGTCACTCGCTTCAGAAGCACGTTTAAGTTTAAAACAGTATGAAATCAAGCTACCCCATATTTTTCATATTTTAAATGAAAGAGCACTTTACCTCAAACCTTGTATCTATCCCGAAGGATAAACACAAGACTTGAGGATGAGGCTCGATCAAATAAACTAAAGAATATATGACATCCGTCTGGTCTTGCGAAACCTTTATATTTGCCGACAAGTTCCCCTATTTAATATAAAGAATTAAATAGGGTTTATATTAAGCTGAGTTTGAACATGCTTCTTATAAGGGCAAGCCCCTATAGTTAATTACATCTTAAATGACCAAAGTC
>NW_018165245.1:762564-763467 GCF_001263595.1 Phalaenopsis equestris | reverse complement strand
TTGACCAAAGGAAAATATGTTGAGATTTTTATACCTATTTTACACTATTTTTCATGATATTTCACTTTAAAGAAGGGTATTTTTGATGTTTTGTTGCAGGTATGATGAATTATGGTCATTGGAGCAAAAAGATGCAAAAACGGTGCAATTTGGAGCAAAAACAAGCAAGAAATGAAATTTTTCCATGTCACCTTTCGATAAGTCTTTCGATGCTTAATCTATTTTGCACTTCTTGAATATTTTTGAATGAGATAACACTTTAAAGGAAGGTTGTTTTCATGCTTATTTTGTAGGGCTATCTGTTAGGAACACAATGCAACTGAAAAGGGGCGAAACGGAGCTAAAACGGAGCCAAACAAAGCGAAACGGTGGAGCTGCGCAGTCTGCTCGCTGACGTGCCCAAAATGGTGCCGACGGTGAGATTTATCCTAAAAGACCAAAAAATGATAGAAAAGCTTGCCGACGGTGCCCTCGAGCCCGCAGACGGCGCCCGTGACGAGTATGGACTGACTTTTAGCTGTTATGGGCCAAAATTCAACATATTTGGACGCTTTTTAAAGGGACTCTTGTGGAAACTCTTAAAACTTCATCCCTACACTTAAAAAAAATAAATTTAGGATAGAAAAAGAGGGTTCTTGGTGAGAGGAATGTTAGGAAAAGTGTGGAGAAAGTTTAAGGTTTTTAGAATAGGAGTAGAAATGTAGATTTCTACCCTTTTGGAGAGATTGGAGAGGGGATTTTGAGAGAATTTGTAAGGAGATGTTCTAACGTTGCATAGATCGGCGGGAGACTTTATGGGAGATATATTCATCTTTCTTTCAAAAGGAAAAAGCTAAGTATTGTGTTCTTCATTATCTTTTGATTTTTGTAAACACTTATCTAGTGGATTTGCTTTGGTTAAAT
>NW_018165245.1:761775-762224 GCF_001263595.1 Phalaenopsis equestris | reverse complement strand
GCGTAGAATTGGAGTTTTTAGGGTGACAGACTAAAATCCCTAATTTGGTCCTATTGTTTGAGTACTGAAGTGGAGACGTTAGCCCTCAGGCAAGGGAATGTGGGAGCTCCGAAGTGAGAGCTGGTATCCTCCCAGCCTAGCCACGGATTCAGTAAACAAGCATAGGATTAGTCAATGTTCTTTATGTCTAGATCAAAGGGTAAAGAATAGGATTGAGAATAGGATTGATCCTATTTGGCAATAGGATTGATCCTATTTGGCACATACATTATTTAATGCATCTCATTCCTTTACAGTATCTAATTCATTACAGAAGAATAGTAGTTTTTAATATCTCAAAAAATTTTCAAACCAATTCATTCAAAAAGGGTTATCTTTAGAATTAATATTTGCATTTAGTTATAGTTATTAGTTGTGTTAAACTTAAGACTTACATTTAGGAGTATCTG
>NW_018165245.1:759674-761091 GCF_001263595.1 Phalaenopsis equestris | reverse complement strand
GGAAGGAATATTGGTTTAGTTGGGGAAGACAGGTTTTGCTATTGAAGATGGCCCTGTTGCCCATCATGCTAGCTCTAAGCTCCTCGCCGCGATGAGTTTAAGTTTTCTAGTGTGTCAATTTATAATGTCAAATCAGGTGGCCTTATGGTTGAATTTCATTAAATTTTATGAGGGCATGTTAAAGTTGCTTAGAGTGACACCGGTTAGGATCCTACGGTTCCCTCGTTCCGGCACCACTATTTTCTATTGGATTCACTTAGTCCAAATTAATTAATGAGTTCCAACTTAATGAGTTCCATAATTTCATTTAGATAGTGGGAAGCCTCCTTACCAACCGTAGGTTACCTCCTCCGAGTGATCTCGGAAAGAAAAACAATACCTAAAATCCTAAAGAGCAAAGCAAGCCTTCAACTTGAACAATAGCTACTCCAAAAGTTGAGCATCGTCAATCCAAAATATCGATCAACCACAAAAGCATCAAATTCAGCTACTTTCTCATCTGCAAAACAAATAACAAATTAAAAAACGAGCCAAAAGAAACCTCAACCCAAAGAAGTCCAAAAAATAACAAGGAAAGGTATAACCTCCAAAGCAACAAAAACTGTACCTGGCGAGTCTTCTCGTCTCATAATTTACCTGCACAATTATTCAACCTGGCGAGTCTTCTCGTTCCACCACCTGAAACTCAAAATGCATGTCAGGGCAGATTATATAGAGGCAAAAAGTCAGGTTTTAGAAATTTTCTTAGCTCTATGTCATATGTTGGTGGGTCCTTAGGAGTTTTAATTAAGGATGATGTTGTCAAGCAAAATATATTAAGTTTAGTAGATCTCTGAGGTATCCAACAGATCTAGAGAAAGAAGCAGGTCTGTGCTACTCTCTCGCTGCTGGTGGAAAATCCTGAGTTTTTTTAAACTTATTATGTTGCTTAATAATTCATCCTGTAAATACCCTTAGTGCTCAGTGAACATTGATGTCTCAATTATCCCTAAGAATAGGGTAATTATCATATGCAATTTAATTTTGAACATTATGTGGGTGAAGACCCTTAAAGAGGCAAGTTAGTGTTATTGGAACACTTAGCCAAATTTTGACTTGGGCTTGTAGTGTTTGAAAGATGTTTTAATTTTGGCAAGTTAGTGTAGTTGGAACACTTAGCCAAATTTTAACCCTAATTGGGCTTGTAGTGTTTGAAAGTTGTTTTAATTTTCAATGATATTTACTTTTCTAATCCTCATTTAAATGGAACTTTGTTTAGCCTAAGTCACTACTAAGCCCTTAAGACCTAGGTGAGTGTCTTAATTAGTTTTGAAAAGGTTAGGCTTTACGTGGTCATGATTCATGATTTGAATTTTATTTGAAAATAAAAAAAAGGTCATTAAATTGATTAATTATTGACTTCAAAAGTCATACCCCT
>NW_018165245.1:757576-759070 GCF_001263595.1 Phalaenopsis equestris | reverse complement strand
ATATTAAAAATAAGCTAAAAATCAAGTTTTTATTTTAAATATCATTTTACTTTTAGAAAATACCCCTGATCAAAGAGAAATCAAAAAATAAGTTTTTATAAATTTTTTAGTTATATTTTGATTTTTAAAAATTATTTAAATGCCAAAAATGATGTTTATCTTTAAAAATCAATCTAAGTTATCAAATGTACTCAAAATATTTTGAAATTTTTATTGTGAGTTTTCTGGATCAGGAACCATAGTGAATATTAAAAGTTAAGTCATTTAAATGTTTATATTTTTTAAAATTATTTATCTTAATGATTTAGGGTTTATGAAAATTAAGCATGTTTTAAATGACTTGACCCATGAAATTATTTTTAAAAGTTTCTCTGGTCATGGAAGACCTTCCAAAATTTTCTTGGGATTTAATAACCAATATGCTAATTTACATGATTATTTTAAGGAAATGATGTGAATTAACTTGAAAAAATATAAATCTCTATATAGGAACCTCCTCTGAATTTGAAAAAATAAAATCAGAGGATGTTTCCCTTAACAAAGTCTACAACATGCCAAAACTTTAAGCCAAGATGATGTGTCATTATGCATGGAGAATCAAATGTTTCAAAATAGTATTTAATTAATTAAAAATAAAACATGCACCAAATGGACTTGAAAATGAAATTTATTCCACATTCTCTATTCACTAAGTAAGAGGGTATTTTTATTTTATTTTTGTGATTTTTCTACACAAAGTTATGTATATGGATTTTTGAATGTAGGGGACATTTTTTGAATTAAATAAATCCTTATTTTCCTACTTAAACCCGCGGTGCCATGGCATCATGCGACGGCTCCGAAGACTTGTGTGGCGCACTCTGGTTGGATGACGCCATCCACGTGGCTGCTGACTCGACCCGCGGTTTATGTACCGAAGCGCTATCTGTCTCGATCTCCTACGTTCATTCAATACATACGCGATCGGTCGGCTCCCCGTCATCATCCCCGATAGAGTGATCCCGTGACCGTCCACACTAAAACCCTAAGATCTCATCCTAGACTCAACCAAATCACTTCGGGTTTGATCTTATGGACTCCTCTAAGTGAGAAAAACACATCCATACGGTAATCAAGCAATCAAATTAACTCTGAACAAATAGAAAATCAAAATAGGCTCGTGAGGAGGTGAGGCTTTATACCTTTGTTCTAAGAAGTGAAGCTTCAATCAGAGGGTCTTGGCACGTTCTTTGGGGTAAAAGGAGGCTAGGGATTGAATCCCCGGTCTTGGTAGGTATAAGGCCTAGCTGTAAATTCAACCAAGCTCAAATTCGGGTGTTGGTCTAGAGCAATGGTAGAGGCTTTGTGGAAGGGGGATTTGATGGGGCTTTAGTTTCTTTCACTATTTTGAACGTGTGGGTGAAGTTAATTTGAGTTTGGTGGACTGTGGAGGTGTATTTGGTTCTGTCCTGATTTCCTGCAAGGTTTCAAGCTCAAAATTGAGCTTCGACAGTG
>NW_018165245.1:753786-757387 GCF_001263595.1 Phalaenopsis equestris | reverse complement strand
GGCCGCTAGGCTGGCTGGCTGGCCAGGGGGAGGTGGCTAGGAGCTTAAGGAGCCCAGGGGAATATGTCACAACAATTTAGTGCAATAATACCTAATTTTGGTAAGGATATCTTAAGCACATGCATTTTTGGAAATAATATCCCTTAATTTGGGGGACCTTTGGTCCATGGCTTAATTTAGGTGGTTTCATGGTGTTTGTACTGCTCACTAGGTCCAACCAATGGCTGTGGTGGAGTTAATTTGGTGACTTTAGGGTGGTTAGGTCACATTTAGTGCATGGGTTCAATGTGAGTTTAAGTGATCAAAGTTTGGGTTTGGGCTAGGTTATCCATGTTAAATGACCAAAATAAATGTTGCGTTTGGTATATATGATCATAAGAAACAACTTTGGTGAAGGATGGAAGTGGTTTTGAGCTCAATTGAAGGGTCAATTTGAGGGAAATTTGAATTTTAGTCAATTTGGTCATGTGTCAATTTGGTCATGTTGGGCTAGCATGTTGGGCTAGGCTTGGGTCTATCTTGGGTTAGACTTGGGCTAAGTCAAAATTGATTATTTTAAGTGGTCAATAGGAATGTCATGAAAAGTTTTCAACATAAATTAGGTGCGAAGTTGGATGCCAATTTTGGGGTTAAAGATATCAATTGGGTGAAATTTGGGGACTTAGCCAATTTGGGGCTAAATTTGGGAATTTTGGATTTAGGCCAAAATCAAATGGATTTGAGGCTTCACAAAGGCCAATTGAGGGTCAATTTTGATGAATGGGGATGTTATTAAGATTTTTCAACATTAATTGGGGCCAATTCACTAGGCTATGGGTTCAATTTAGTGAGATTAGGTCATATGGTCAAAATTGGGATTTTAACCTAAATCAAAATTGGGCTCAAATCATGGACCAATTAAGCTTGGATTTGGTCTAGTTTGTCCATATCAAGAGTTAATTTGATTTTAGGATAGTAATTGGGGTCAATTAAGATCCAATTGATGGACATTTGAGTTGAATTTGGGGAAATTTGGGCCCTTAAAGGCAAATTTTGAGGTTTTGGTTAAAGATGGTCAAATTGGGCAAATTGGGTCATGTAGTAGTTGAGAAACATGAAATTGGTAATATTTGTGATTTATTGAGATTTCCTGAGAATTTTTGGAATTTTGGGCTATGGAGGGGTATTTTGGTAATTTGGGGGTGTTTAGGGGCAAATAGCCAAGATGGGTATTTTTGATTGAATTGGGTAACTAATAACCCTAATTGAGCCATGTACCAAAGGAAATCCCATTTTGGGTCCTCTATGTACTGGTCGTAGTCAACTCATAGCCCTAGGGCTGGTAGGTTTAGAGGACCATTTACATAAGTATCCCAAAAAAGATCAAGGGAACTAGGCTAGAGATTTGAGTTTAGGGTTGTCAGTGATTGTGAGTGTAGATGAGTGTAGTGAGTGCCTTAGCTCCAGACCAACACCCAGGGTCAACCTTAAGGTCCAGTAGTCCTAAGGGTGACTCATCTTGAGTTCCCCTCATAGTGACCCCACCTACTAAGTGCTAGAGGTTAGGATCAATGTGGAAAGTTGGGTAAAGAAGATGTTAGAATTTCTAATGGTGAGGGTTCCATGTCTAGTTTCTTAAGAATAGTCAAATAGGAAAGTTCTATGGCTACCTATGGCTAGACTATGGCTAGACCTTAGGTTACTAAAGAGGAAAAACTGAACTTCAACCCAAAGTGATGTCAACATGTGGCGCTTAGGCATCAGTGCACGATTTTTGATATTTTTAAATTTAAGTAAAATGTACTATAAGCCTAAGTATATACTATAAGCCTAAGTATACCACCTATAAGCCTAAGTATACCACCCCTAAATGGTCTCATAACACTTAAATGACTATTTTTCTCTCCTTTAACTCTCCTCACTCTCAAAATTCTCCCCTTTAACTTAATTCGACTCGAGGCTAAAAATAACACAAATTTTCACAAAAACAAACATATACATTCATTTACGAACTAGTAAAAGTACATGTAACACTTAATTCTCACTCCAAATAGTCTCAGATGAAAACATTTCCCTAAATACAAACACTAAACAAACATTCACAATTAGACACATAAAAGTCACAAGCACTAAAAACAAGACTTAAATACAAACACACAAGAAAAATGACTCATAACAAACAAATTCTAACACCAAACTTAATTCCATTCTTCATTTGTTGGAACAAATTCATGTCTTTAATTAGTCTCTCCTAGGGCATTAGGAATATAGAGTTGATAAAACAGACTGTGGTGACGAGCTCTGATACAATCTTCTTCAATTCATTTTTGTTTAAGATACATCACCTTATCTGCTTCCTCTATATAACTAGTGTGATTAAATTACCTTTTCAATTGCCATTCAATATGCACTAGACGGGCATTAACTTCATTTACCTTTGTCTCAAGTAAAGTCACGATAGCCTCAATTTTGTTGATCATTTCTGCTATTCCTTCAATACTAACGGCTAAGAAATTGTTATACATCTCTTGTGTACTTTGACTAATGAATCTCTTCCTCATTGTTCCTTCCTTCTTCTTCAAGTCCATCTCTTAGGAAGACATTTTTTCTAAATCTTTCTTTCACTTAGAATTTTAGGGCTAAAAAAGATCTGGGATGAAATTCCTTCACGAAACCCTTCTTTTTATAAGCCTAAATCCTCCTAATAACTTCTAGGCACATCTAGGAACTGCCTTGACACGTTTTTAAAAATATGTGACACTAGTGATTATGCTATTGGAGTTGTTTTAGGACAAAGACACAATAAAGTTTTTAAAGTAATATATTATGCTAGTAAAATTATAAATGATACTCAAATTAATTACACTACTATTGAAAGAAAGTTATTAACTATTGTCTATGCCTTTGATAAATTTAGACTTTACTTGATTGAAACCAAATGTATAGTGCATACAGATCATTCTGCTATCAAATACTTGATGCAAAAGAAGGATGTTAAACCAAGATTAATTAGATGGATACTTCTATTGCAAGAGTTTGATTTTATTGTAGTTGATATAAAGGGAAATAATAATCAAATAACCGATCATTTGTCTAGACTAGAAAAAGAAATATTAACTAATTTTGTAAATAAAATTTTAGAAAATTTTCTAGATGAATAATTATATAATATTGATGAAATAAATATAGTACCGTGGTATGCCAATATAGTAAATTATATTGTAAGTGATATTTTACCACCTGAAATAAAAAATCCACAATTAAAGAAGTTTATATATGATTCAAAATTCTATTTTTGGGATGACCCATATCTATATAAACAATGTAAAGATCTAATTATTAGAAGGTGTGCCTTATGAGGAAACTCAACAGATAATTGAAAGATGTCATGATTCAGAATTTGGAGGACATTTTGGAATGAGTAGAACTACATATAAAATTTTGGAAGCTGGAATTTATTGGCCTACTCTTTTTAGAGATGTTAATGAATATATTAAAACATGCGATCGATGTGAGCGGGTAGTAAATATTTCTAGAAGAAATGAAATGCTTCTAAATTTCACATTGGAAGTTGAAATTTTTGATGTGTGGGGATTAGATTTTATGGGACCATTTATGCCTT
>NW_018165245.1:749058-753751 GCF_001263595.1 Phalaenopsis equestris | reverse complement strand
TCCAAATGGATTGAATCTATTGTTGTACCAAGATGTGATGCTCGGAGTGTTTCTAAATTTTTAATTAAAAATATTTTTATAATATATGAAATGCCGAAAGTAATTATTACAGATGGAGGATCTCATTTTAAGAATAAGAAAATCAAGAAGTTGATTAAAAGATATGATATTATGCATAGGTTCTCTACTGCTTATCATCCTTAATCTAGCGGTTTAGCAGAAATATCAAATCATGAAATAAAATGAATTTTAGAAAAAACTGTAAATCCTTATAAATTGGATTGGTCTGCTAGATTAGATACTACATTGTGGGCATACAGAACTTCTTATAAGACTCCTATACGAATGTCCCCAAATAGACTTATTTTTGGAAAAACATGTCACTTACCAGTAGAATTGGAGCATAAAGTGTTTTGGGCTATTAAAGAATTTAATTTTAATCTAAAAGATGCTGGTGAGAAAAGATTATTGCAACTCAATCAATTTAAGGAGATTATAAATGAAGCATATGATAATAAAAAATCTATAAAGAGAAAATGAAAATATGGCATGATCGAAAGATTATTAAGAAAAATTTTGAACCTGGAAAAGAAGTTTTATCATATAATACAAGATTGAGATCATATAATACAAGATTGAGATTAATTATTTCCAGAAAAACTAAAATCCGGATGATTAGGACCATTTAAAGTGATTAAAGTCAATCATTATAGAACTGTTGTTATTAAAGATCCTAAAACTGGAAAGGCATTTAAAGTTAATAGGCATCGATTGAAGCATTATTATGAAGGACACACGCCATAATTTAAAGAAGTTGTGATGTTAAGTTATCCCAATTAAACAATTGTACATTGGGTTGACAACGTTCAACCAAGCACTTTGTGGGAGGCAACCCATATATAAATCTATATATATATCTATATATTACTATTTTGTTTAAAAAGTGTTTTCATATATTGGGAGATAATAATATTTTTGAATCCTACACACTTTTATATATCATAAATTAAGATAAATATTGGTATTGGACGAAAGTTTGGAATCAAATTGAACAAAAAAATAAAAGACGTGATTTTGGCATCTAACGGTGAAGACACTAGAATGGGCACCGACGACGCCCTCCTATATAGACCATCGCATCGCACTGACAGTGCCATTGGGAGCACCGACGGCGTCCCAAGCAGTTGCGCACCTTCATTGCAAATGTGGCGGACTTTGGTGGGATTACGCTCCTACATAACCGCCAAGAGGTGTTTTTAAAGGCCTAAAAACTAGTTTGGACGACCAGAAACTTCCTAATTTAGAATTTCATGGCTTGCAATTCCAAAAATACTTCAAGGTATGGAGTTTTCAATAGAAGAAAGTTTATCAGTTTTGATGCGCAGAGATTTTATGACAAAGTCATTACAAAAAAGTTACTTATCAAGGAGAGAGGCTTTGTCAATCATAGATTGAGTAATCCAAGTTCATAGATTGAGAAAATCATTGTACTAGATTGAGAAAATCTTTTGTGCTACACTACCGCTACAATTATTGTACCAGTGGTTTTGTGCTACCCTACCGCTACAATTATTGTACCAGTGGAAAGAAATTCTATACTAATTTACATGGAATTACTCAAGGAGTCATCTTCGTTCGAGCTAAGGTTGTACCATTTACCTTGGCTCGAATTAATGATTTGTATATGATAGAAAACATTCCAATCTGTCATTATATAAATTTTATCCCAATGAGAGATATGATCTAAGATGTATATAATTTTCTGACAGATGAAAACGATAATTGGGAAATCAGAGATGAGGGATACAATAGTTTCTTCGCGTCACTGCTTAATCTAATATAAAAATAATGACATTTCTTCATATCTATAAAATTACTCTCTTCAATGAAGATTAGTAGAGTTACAAGAGAAAGTGTTAATTTAAACTATTGCATTCAAATGGAAAATCCCATTGATGTTGGATCGATTATTTTCAAATCTGTTATGGGTATTATTATGAATGGGCCAATATATGGGCCGGGGCATCCTTCCACAATTTTCTTACTTTGCAGTCAATCTCAAGTGTCGTATGAAAGTTGGGAGAAAGTATTATTACCTTGGGAGCCCATCATTCTGATTGATGATAATTATATTGGAAATGGAAATGATGTATTAGATATTATTTTGGATCATTCATCACATACTTCAACACCATTAATGTCACAAACAGTTGGAAGTTCAATAACTTTGGAGAAGAAAATGAAGAAAATAGAAAGAGAGCCTCAGAGTATTATGAATACAATAGGAAATCTCAACTACCTTTATGATCACCTAGATTGGAGGATGAAGGAGAACTTTGATCATACTGGAACAATTGAAGCAAGATTGGTGTAGATGTTTAAGAAAAATGGATGGATCAAAGAAAATTTGACTGTTCAATTCCTGTACCGACCCTTCTACAATTTGTGCATCCATTAACAGTCTATGAGAGATATTAGAGGAGGAGAAAGTACAAAAGATGAAGCAGAATAATTGAAGAAGTTGGACTCTCTACTACTTTAAAGTAATTATGTTTTTAATGTAATTGTGTGGATTTGATTTACTTTACTTTACTTTGCTTTAGAACTCTATTGACTTTGATTGTGTGTATAGTTTTGTGTCAGCGTTCTAGAGTTGTGGCTTTATTTCAACGCTAAATTATAATTTAGTTTGTTTTATGGATGTGAAAGGGCGATTAGAAAAATATATTTGTAAAAAGTGTATTTCATGTATAAAAGTTAGTTCGATGTTGTTTGTGAAAATTTTTTTTTGTCAATTATTTTAAGATGAAAATTAGTGTTCAAAGAGACTAAATAGACTTTGGATTAAATTGAAAGAAAATTAAAATTTGTGAAAAATAGAAAAATGAATTTTTTGGCCACTGGCACTGTTGGCGCCCGCATGGGCGCTGACATCGCCCTCGACCCGAAAACCACCCAAACACCTTAAAATTTGCGATTTGCATAATAAAAACACCATTTTTACCTTTTAGTCACCTTAAACCTCTAGTTTTTGCACCTAGGGCTTGCTATTGCTCGGATTTGAGGCGATTTTAAGGCTAATGAAGTTCGGATTTCATCTTCTCTAGGTAAGAGCTACACTCTGAACTCAAAATTTTTTATTTTCACCAAGGATTTATCTTACATTACCGAGGTCCAAAATTTTGAAATTTTTTTAGAAGATTTTGAAAAAATTCTTTGATGAAGAGCTCTTACTTAGTAGATTTAAGTTTAAAATGTTCCACATTATGATTTTTGAAATTTTTTGGAATTTATTTGGATTTTATCAAATTTTTGTAGATTACTATGGCACCAAGAATGAGCAAAGGAAAGAGAAAGATGGATTTTGATGATCAAAAGTTTGTCAATTACAAAGCCAACTTTTGTTTCAATTGTCTACTTACAACTAAAAAGGTAATTCTAGATCAAGGATTTAAAAATCCGGGTGGAGAAGTTGAAAGATTAAGTAATGCTCGGCAGTGAGAGAATTTTTGTTACTTTACTGCCGAGGCTATCATTGGGGTGGGGATGGGTGGGTTTCTATTCCAATTTTAAGGAGACTTCTGAAGACTATGTGTTTGTTCGTGGGAAAATAGTGGAGTTTACTCCAAGGAAAAATTAATGAATTTTATCAGTTAGAGGATGTGTATAGCTGCCAGTACAAATCCTTTTTTGCTACAAATGAGGCCTTAGATGAAGTTATTTCTTTTCTTACTGATGGAAGAGGAGCTCAGAAGGTGAAGAATGTTGTTAAGGTAAACTTTTCTCTTTCTATGCTATGTGTAGTATCTAAGTCCTGACACTACTTAATTTCTGGTAGAATGATACCAACTAATCATCATAGTGAGGTTACAAAGGATAGAGCCATCTTGAACTTCTATATTCAGCAGATGAGAAGGATAGATGTAGGCTCTATCATTTATAGTAACACTCGATCTATTGCTTTGGGAGAGACTACTGATGGTTTAGCACACCTTGCCCTGATCTTCACACTATGTGAACAGGAAGGAGTTGATTTTAGAATGGATGAGGAGAGGATTGAACCTCTAAAACCTATTGGGCCTGCCAATATAAAGACTTATGAATCTCATGTTGGATGGAGATCTGGAAGTAGGACCAATGATATCCCTTCTATTTCAAGTACTACTCTAGTACCCCTACTATCCAGAAACTTATGGAACGGATGATGATCCAACAAGGAGATATCTTGAGAATGGAAAGTAGAATGGAAAATATAAGGGCCAAAAATGCACACAATGATGATTTAACCAGACATAAGTTTGAATATGATGTTGCTTATGATGATGCGATGGTCAGATACATGAGGGGGTGATCACTCAGTTCAGCTTCCTACTCACCCTATTTTTACCCCATATCAACAGCAAAGTTTGGATGTGGAAGAAGAAGAAGATGATGATGATGATTGGTGATGCTTTAGTTAGATTTTCGTTTAGTTTGTGTTTGGTTGTGCTTTATTGTTGAGACTGTTTGTTTTTAGAGTGTAACACTTTATTTTAAATGTTATGTTGAATTGTGAACAATAGATTTGTGAGACTGTTTTTACATTGGGAACTATTTTAGTACTGTTGTTAGTTTTTAGTACTTTGTTGAATGTATTTGTAGTTAGATATTCAAAGTTAAGTTTCAAATCAGAACCTTCAACAGGTAAGTCTTT